>NC_047125.1:1926509-2226509 GCF_902500255.1 Thalassophryne amazonica
GAGTAATTAAACCATTACTTAAAAAGCCATCACTTGACCCAGCTATCTTAGCTAATTATAGGCCAATCTCCAACCTTCCTTTTCTCTCAAAAATTCTTGAAAGGGTAGTTGTAAAACAGCTAACTGATCATCTGCAGAGGAATAGTCTATTTGAAGAGTTTCAGTCAGGTTTTAGAATTCATCATAGTACAGAAACAGCATTAGTGAAGGTTACAAATGATCTTCTTATGGCCTCGGACAGTGGACTCATCTCTGTGCTTGTTCTGTTAGACCTCAGTGCTGCTTTTAATACTGTTGACCATAAAATTTTATTACAGAGATTAGAGCATGCCATAGGTATTAAAGGCACTGCGCTGCGGTGGTTTGAATCATATTTGTCTAATAGATTACAATTTGTTCATGTAAATGGGGAATCTTCTTCACAGACTAAAGTTAATTATGGAGTTCCACAAGGTTCTGTGCTAGGACCAATTTTATTCACTTTATATATGCTTCCCTTAGGCAGTATTATTAGACGGTATTGCTTAAATTTTCATTGTTACGCAGATGATACCCAGCTTTATCTATCCATGAAGCCAGAGGACACACACCAATTAGCTAAACTGCAGGATTGTCTTACAGACATAAAGACATGGATGACCTCTAATTTCCTGCTTTTAAACTCAGATAAAACTGAAGTTATTGTACTTGGCCCCACAAATCTTAGAAACATGGTGTCTAACCAGATCCTTACTCTGGATGGCATTACCCTGACCTCTAGTAATACTGTGAGAAATCTTGGAGTCATTTTTGATCAGGATATGTCATTCAAAGCGCATATTAAACAAATATGTAGGACTGCTTTTTTGCATTTACGCAATATCTCTAAAATTAGAAAGGTCTTGTCTCAGAGTGATGCTGAAAAACTAATTCATGCATTTATTTCCTCTAGGCTGGACTATTGTAATTCATTATTATCAGGTTGTCCTAAAAGTTCCCTAAAAAGCCTTCACTTAATTCAAAATGCTGCAGCTAGAGTACTGACGGGGAGTGGAAGGAGAGAGCATATCTCACCCATATTGGCCTCTCTTCATTGGCTTCCTGTTAATTCTAGAATAGAATTTAAAATTCTTCTTCTTACTTATAAGGTTTTGAATAATCAGGTCCCATCTTATCTTAGGGACCTCGTAGTACCATATCACCCCAATAGAGCGCTTCGCTCTCAGACTGCAGGCTTACTTGTAGTTCCTAGGGTTTGTAAGAGTAGAATGGGAGGTAGAGCCTTCAGCTTTCAGGCTCCTCTCCTGTGGAACCAGCTCCCAATTCAGATCAGGGAGACAGACACCCTCTCTACTTTTAAGATTAGGCTTAAAACTTTCCTTTTTGCTAAAGCTTATAGTTAGGGCTGGATCAGGTGACCCTGAACCATCCCTTAGTTATGCTGCTATAGATGTAGACTGCTGGGGGGTTCCCATGATGCACTGTTTCTTTCTCTTTTTGCTCTGTATGCACCACTCTGCATTTAATCATTAGTGATCGATCTCTGCTCCCCTCCACAGCATGTCTTTTTCCTGGTTCTCTCCCTCAGCCCCAACCAGTCCCAGCAGAAGACTGCCCCTCCCTGAGCCTGGTTCTGCTGGAGGTTTCTTCCTGTTAAAAGGGAGTTTTTCCTTCCCACTGTAGCCAAGTGCTTGCTCACAGGGGGTCGTTTTGACCGTTGGGGTTTTACATAATTATTGTATGGCCTTGCCTTACAATATAAAGCGCCTTGGGGCAACTGTTTGTTGTGATTTGGCGCTATATAAAAAAATTGATTGATTGATTGATTGATCTCTAGTAATACTGTGAGAAATCTTGGAGTTATTTTTGATCAGGATATGTCATTCAAAGCGCATATTAAACAAATATGTAGGACTGCCTTTTTGCATTTACGCAATATCTCTAAAATCAGAAAGGTCTTGTCTCAGAGTGATGCTGAAAAACTAATTCATGCATTTATTTCCTCTAGGCTGGACTATTGTAATTCATTATTATCAGGTTGTCCTAAAAGTTCCCTAAAAAGCCTTCAGTTGGTTCAGAATGCTGCAGCTAGAGTACTGACGGGGACTAGCAGGAGAGAGCATATCTCACCCGTGTTGGCCTCTCTTCATTGGCTTCCTGTTAATTCTAGAATAGAATTTAAAATTCTTCTTCTTACTTATAAGGTTTTGAATAATCAGGTCCCATCTTATCTTAGGGACCTCGTAGTACCATATTACCCCATTAGAGCGCTTCGCTCTCAGACTGCGGGCTTACTTGTGGTTCCTAGGGTTTGTAAGAGTAGAATGGGAGGCAGAGCCTTCAGCTTTCAGGCTCCTCTCCTGTGGAACCAGCTCCCAATTCAGATCAGGGAGACAGATACCCTCTCTACTTTTAAGATTAGGCTTAAAACTTTCCTTTTCGCTAAGGCTTATAGTTAGGGCTGGATCGGGTGACCCTGGACCATCCCTTGGTTATGTTGCTTTAGACGTAGACTGTGGGGGGGTTCCCATGATGCACTGTTTCTTTCTCTTTTTGCTCCGTATGCATCACTCTGCATTTAATCATTAGTGATCGATCTCTGCCCCCCTTCTCGGCATGTCTTTTTCCTGGTTCTTTCCCTCAGCCCCAACCAGTCTCAGCAGAAGACTGCCCCTCCCTGAGCCTGGTTCTGCTGGAGGTTTCTTCCTGTTAAAAGGGCGTTTTTCCTTCCCACTGTGGCCAAGTGCTTGCTCATAGGGGGTCGTTTTGACCGTTGGGGTTTTTCATAATTATTGTATGGCCTTGCCTTGCGGTGTGGAGCGCCTTGGGGCGGCTGTTTGTTGTGATTTGGCGCTGTATAAGAAAAAAGTTGATTGATTGATTGATATGGAGGAATAGGAGTGCCAAAATTAAATAAATGTCATTAAATAATTACTTAAATGTGACATTAATTAAATCAGTGCATTATTAAATAATTTCTTAAGTGTCATTAATGAATTTAAATTGGAGGAATAAAAGTGACAAATACATAGTTAACTAATTACTTAAATGTGCCATTAATTAATTAAAATTGGAGTTAAATACATAATTAATTATTTCAGTATTTAATTATTGCATGGTCAAAAACATATATAATTATTTCACTATTAACTTATTTTATGGTCCTTGTGTTGTGGTGCATCATGAATTAATTGTATCTGTCAAACTCAGCCAGCAAAGTCAGTGGGCGGGTTTCTAACACTTGATTGGTTCCCCTGCACATCAAGTCATGGCAAATTGAGTCCATAAAATGGATTTATAGATTTAAAAAATTATACAAATTATTGGTTGAGTTAATTATGTTAATAGTAAATATAAATATTTACTATATATATTAATATTTCTTATTAAATATTAATAGTAAAGATAATATGAGGGCAACATGGGGAATTATAAAAAGTGTGATAGTGATGGAGCGAAAGCAACTATTCCAGATTGCTTTAAGGAAAATAAAGAGATATGACATAAAAGAAGTTGCAAATGGGTTTAATGATTATTTTTCAAAGGTAGGATCAAGTCTGGTGGGAAATAAACCAATAATAGAAGATAAATTACATACACTTGTAAATACGGTCAATAGTATTTTCCTGGACAATGTGGAAAAAGATGAAATAAGAAATATTGTAAAAAATTGTGTAAGCAAAAGATCAACTGACCATGAAGTGGTTTTACATGACTAAAAAGTGTAATAGAAACTGTTATTGAACCATTTACTCATATTTGTAATCTGTCTGTGTCAACTGGGATTTTTCCAGATGAAATGAAAATCGCCAAGGTAGTCCCATTATATAAAAATGGAGACAAACATAATTTTTCTAATTACAGGCCAGTATCATTGCTTCCACAGTTTTCTAAAATTATGGAAAAAGTTTTTGTGACAAGATTGGATAAATTTATTGAGAAACATTTTAAATAATGCTCAGTATGGATTTAGAACAAAACATTCGACAGCTATGGCAATTATGGAACTAATAGAGAAAATATCAACAACAATAGATAATAAGGATTATTTTGTAAGTATTTTTATCTACCTGAAAAAGGCTTTTGATGTTATAGACACTCAAGATTGCTTCACAAGTTACAACAATATGGAATAAGAGGTATTGCACATCAGTGGGTAAAAAGCTACTTAGAAAATAGACAACAGTTTGTTCAGATAAATAATACCAAATCAGAATTGTGTAACATTATTTATGGAGTACCACAAGGATCGGTACTTGGACTCAAACCGTTTATTTTGTATATCAATGATTTTGTGAATGTATCCAATGTGCTTGGCAGCATTTTATTTGCTGATGATACAACGCTGTTTTACTCTGGATCAGATATACAGGAGGTAGCACAAGTGATAAATACAGAGTTGGAAAAAGTTAAACATTGGTTTGATATAAACAGACTTTCACTAAATATTAATAAGACAAATTTTATATTGTTTAATGATAGAGCGAAAAAAAATAATGTGTCATTACAAATAGATGGAATGGATATACAAAGGGTCATGATTGATGAAGATCTTACATGGAAGTCACACATAAATTACATAAAAGGAAAAATAGTGAAAGCCATTGCTGTTTTGCATAAAGTAAAATGTTCATTAAATAGTTATGGTTTATTAACATTGTACAATTCATTGATTGTCTCTTATTTAACTTATTGTGTAGAAATGTGGGGATCAACATATACAACCTATATACAGCCTTTATTTATTTTGCAGAAAAGAGCTATAAAAGTGATTAGTAACAGTAGTTTTAGAGATCCATGTAATTGTACTTAAATTTCATGATTTAGTCGATTTGAAAATATTACAAACAATGTACCAAGTTAATAAAAATACTTTACCAACAAACAGTATGTTTGAAAAAAAGAGTAAGTAGTTATAAATTGAAAGGAATAGAAGTCTTTAAAAAAAAACAAGATTTAGAACCAAAGTAAAGGAAAGGAGTATTGCAGTAAATGTTGTAAAATTATGGAACAATCTTAATGAAGAAATTAAAGAATTAAGGTCACTTAAATTATTTTAAAAAACATATTAAATTCAATGTATTAAGTAAGTATGAAACTATGAAATAAGTCAGTGGGCTGCAAGAAAGGCAAAAAAAAAAAAAAGGTAATCTGTTAATAATGTTTGGAGTGTCTTAAGTTTAAAATGTAACCTGTTAGAGATGTAATCTATTAATTAATGGTCATTATGAAATGGGTCAGTGGTATGTGACAAGTTAGAGAAATGCAGTCTGTTAAATAATGTCGACTATGACGCTGGATATTGAAAGATTGTATTGTTAAAAGGGGCAGAAATCATAAGACTTGTTCTTCTTTCTGCTCCTTTTCATTCTGGTGTTGTGGTGCTTTGTTTCTGTTATTTTTCTGTTTTTCTTTTAAATGAATGAAATAAATATTAAAGAAAGAAAGAATTGGGTTTTAAAAAGTAACAGTTTGCATCATGTGTCATGCTTAGTTCATGTTACAGGGTAACATATGTCAAAGAATCCAATGGACATTGGACTTGTTTGACCTTTATTTTGGAGACAAAGTATTCAACACCGTCAAAACCATTCAATTTATTAATCCTATTCAATCAATAATTTGCATCACTTTTTACTAAAATTTAACTTTTGACCCCTGTACAAACTGAAATTTACCATTGTCGCCATTCTTCCTGTTTTTACCCCATAACTCCATAACATTCAGTCATAGATAGTCCAAACTATACATTTTTGGAGTCTCTGTGATCAGACAAGTAATGTGGTGTAATTTTCAATTTAATTAGACCATTTTTAAATTTTGACCTCCATGTAATTCCCCCAACCTTGCCGCCTATTGAAAATTTAAATGGCTGGTCGTTTTTTGTGTGTGTGTGTTTTTTTTTTTTTTTTTTTTAAGTATAGTGTCTAAGCTATATTTGTGCTGAATTTGATGTTTGTACCACCAATTGAAAGAATGTTTCAGTTATCTGCTGCAGTAATAAGCCAACAGAGCATGAACCAGCTGCAACCAGCTGTTGCTTAAACTACGTGTATATAAGACAAACTGAATTATAGGAGAAATGCTGCTTTTAACAACCTGCACCTCATTTCTGGCATAAAATATGGTTGTTTACTCACCAACAAGGTTGGGTAGGATTACTTTGAAATGTAATCAGATTACAAGTAATACAAATGTATGTACATACCTAAATGTAATCCACATGTATTCTTTCAATAACTCCACACAGAAAGGCCACAGGTGGGAATCGATCCCATGACCTTCTTGCTGTGAGGCAACAGTGCGAACGATTAATCCACCATGCTGCCCAAAGTAATAATCATACATTTGTAAAGCATTTTAAATAAATGAAAAACTCAACAAAGTGCTGAACATAGCTGAAGACAAACATGAAACAAAGATCCCCATATCCCAAAATAAAAACAAAAACGGAAAAGAATTAAATACAACAAGAAAAAACAATGAAAAGAAGATGAAGATGAGGTCTGAAGCCTGCTGACTTCTTTTTAACCCTTGAGACACAGAGCAAGTCTGCATCCAAGGACCACAGGGCATGAGGGGTCACAAAAGGCTGAACAAGTTCAGCAAGATAGTTGAGTTCATGACCGTTTAGAGCCTGAAATGTCGAACAAAATCTTGAACTCTAGTCCTCGAGTCGGTGAAGGAAAGCCAGAATGTCTGTGATGAAACCTCCTGGTTTTCATTAAACCTTGAGCAACAGTAATTCTGTACCATCTGTAGACATCCTACACTATTTTTTATAGCAATCCAGAAAATAAAACACTGCAACAGTCAGTTGTGGAAGACAAGGACGTGAATTACAATTTGTGAAATTTAAAACAAAGGCTGATGTACATTTCCAATTTATCAGTTCCATCAGTGCAATAACTTACTGTCATCAGGTCAAACTCACCACTGATACTTTATTTTTGAGTGATTCTTAGACTACGGGCACTTTTATGTCCCTTGATCATATTTTATGAAAAAAAAGAAAAAAGGGGAAATTTCACACTTTTATAGTTACCTTTACAATGAAAGTGTTTTAAGAAATTTGTCCTAGTAGTCTATGATGACTTTTTCACCTTTTTTCAGCATCATTATATGCAAATATTGCCGTTTTGTGCTTGTCCCACACCCAGACTTATGATCTTCAATGATAAAAATGAATAGTAAAAAACATTTTTTCTAATGTTTTAAAATATCTCTGAAAAAAAAATCAGTAAAATAATCAAAACATAATTGGGGTATTCAATGTCATACAACTGTTGTGATTTTTTTAAATGAAATGTAGTTGTCCCACACTATTGCCGTAATTTCCACCACAACAATAATGTCCCTTTAAAAAGTTTGTATGAAAGATTGTGTGGGTAGTTTCTATGGAGATAAACAGTGACATCAGAGCACATGTATATAGCGCCAAATCACAACAAACAGTTGCCCCAAGGCGCTTTATATTGTAAGGCAATGGTGTGGTGGAAATTACATTTACAAGGCCAATAGTGCCCGTAGTTAAAGAATCACCCTTTAGTGAGTGTTGTTCTAACATTTATTGTTAAACTAATTGTATTGTTTCTTTACAGACATGCAGCCGTTGTTGGTGATTAAAGAAGAAACTCTCCCTGAACACCAGGAATGGAATCTGAGTGTTGACCAGGAGGACATTACAGAAGAAGAGAAGCTGTGGATAAGTCAGCAGGGAGAGCAGCTTCAGCAGCTGGAGGAGGCAGATCTTACCAAGTTTGGTTTCACTGCCGTCCCTGTGAAGAGTGAAAATGATGATGAAAAACCAGAGTCATCACAGCTTCATCAAAGTCGAAGTGATGAGAGCACAGAGGCTGAGCCTGTAGCCAGCAGCTCATCTGTACACAGAACACTGACAGGAGAAGCTGATGGAGAGGACAATGGAGGACCACAACCAGCCAGCAACTCAGGTCCAAACAGTCATTTACAACCAGATACCAGTGGCAGGAGTTCAGACAGTTCTGGAAGTGAGACTGATGACAGTGATGACTGGAAACAGACCAGAGAACTTCAGTCAGGTTTTAACTGTCAGGAAAAAAACAATATTGTTCATTCAGGCAACACTGATGAGAAACAATTTAAATGCTCTAAATATGGAAAAGCATCTGGTTACATGAACAACTCAGAGCAACAAAAGTTGAGGAAAGCAAGAAGAAAACCATTTATCTGTTCTGATGGGAGTAAAGGACAGAAACAGAAGGGCACTCTGAACAAACAGATTAGAATTCAGACAGGACTAAAAGCATTTGTCTGTTCTGAGTGTGGTCAAAGGTTTGGACTGAAGAGCAGCCTGACCAGACACTTGATAATACATACAGGACAAAAAGCATTTGTCTGTTCTGAGTGTGGTCAAAGGTTTGGACAAAAGGGCACCCTGAACAGACACATGATAATTCATACAGGACAAAAAGCATTTGTCTGTTCCGAGTGTGGTCAAAGATTTGGACATAAGAACACCCTGAAAACACACATGATAATTCATACAGGACAAAAAGCATTTGTCTGTTCTGAGTGTGGTCAAAGGTTTGGACAAAAGGGCACCCTGAAAACACACATGATAATTCATACAGGACAAAAAGCATTTGTCTGTTCTGAGTGTGGTCAAAGGTTTGGACGAAAGGGCACCCTGAAAACACACATGATAATTCATACAGGACAAAAAGCATTTGTCTGTTTTGAGTGTGGTCAAAGGTTTGGACGAAAGAGCCACTTGGAAACACACATGATAGTTCATACAGGACAAAAAGCATTTGTCTGTTCTGAGTGTGGTCAAAGGTTTGGGCGAAAGGGCACCCTGAACAGACACATGATGATTCATACAGGAAAATATTTGCAGATTCAGAGAGGGGACTCAGGAGATTAGTGGAGGCAGTCCATACTTTTTCTAAGGAAATCTGTATGGAATTTGGGTTGGATAAGTGCTCTAAATGTACAATCAGAGATGGTAAAAAGCAGGTCACAGAAAATATACAGTTGGATGAGGGGAACGTTATTGAAGATTTGGCTGAGGATTCCACGTACAAATATCTGGGAATTGAAGAAAATACTACAATAGAGCATAAAAAAATGAGAGAGAAAGTAACACAAGAATACTTAAACCGCTTAAAGAAGATCTGTAAATCAGAATTGAGACCAAAGAACAAGATCACGGCCATAAACCAGTTTGCATTGCCTGTGTTGAGTTATGGCTTTGGCATAGTAGACTGGCCACAGGGTGAGCTTAACAAATTAGATACTAAAACTAGGAAGATGCTCACCCTATATAAAATTACATACAGAAATCAATATATGGATAGAATATATCTCCCTCGTCGAGAAGGCGGCTTAGGTCTAGTGGAGATCAACCAGGCTTATAGAGCATCTATAATAAGTATTGGGCAGTACTTAAAGAGCTCTCAAGAAGAAGTTATGAAAAAGGTTATGCAACATCATATTAAGACTATGCCACAACAGACCTCTATTATAAAATTGGCAGAAAACTTTGGCGGAGATCTTTTGCGAGAGAGAGAAAGCAATGAGCTGACACCTGCAACGACACTAGCAAGACAGGCCAGGGAAAAATACAGCAAAAGAGAACAAAAACATCGAATGAACAGATGGAAACAGCACAAAAGGGCTGGCCGATTCCAAGAAGAACTTGAAAAAGAATACATAGACAAAGAAGGATCTGTGCGGTGGCTTACAAACGGAGAACTTGGTTTTGATGGGGAAAGAATTATAGTTGGAGCGCAAGACCAAGGACTATTAACAAATGGCTTCAAAAAAATGGCAGGAATATCACAGAATGATCAATGCCGTTTCTGTCATGCAGCTGTTGAGAGTGTAAACCACTTAGTATCAGCATGTCAGATCCTCATGGCAGACGGACATTACACAAGCTGGCATAACAAGATCTGTAAGTATTTACATTGGAAAGTATGCAAGGAACTGGAGGTGGAAGTAGAGGGACACGTTTTGGGAGTATGAGCCAGCACCAGTCTCATCCAATGGAAAAGTGACTGTCTTTTATGACAAAGAGATCCCAGCAGGAAGACATATCGAAAGAGGTGCAGTAAAACCTGATATTGTCATTTGGAACAAGCAAGAGAAGACAGCAAAAATTATTGATGTGACAGTCCCCAATGACTATGGCCTGAATAGAGCTGAAAGGGAGAAAATCACGAAATACCAAGACCTTAAAAATGATCTACGAATAACGTGGTCATTGAAAGAAATTGATATCATACCAGTCGTGGTGGGAGCAACAGGGCTTATGAAGAAGAACCTGAAGAAATATCTTGAGGCAATCCCTGGTCACCCAAGTGCCCATGAGGTGCAGATATCCGCAGTTAAAGGAACAGTTACCATCTTGAAGAGAGCCCTCGGATACAATGCCAATAATGATTAATGATTAGGATGTAACTGTAGACCCAGGGTTGGGGCCCATTGCACTCTGTAAAAAAAGAAATTGAAGAGAAATAAAAAAAAAAGGACAAAAACAATGCAACAGGAGGTTGAGAAAATGATAAGAGAAGGCATCTGCCCTCTGACGCAACCCATTACACCACCAAAAAATGATTGCCCTCAAAAAAAAGTTTATCCCCGAAAAAACAAACCATCCACTGCCTCCCGAAAAACCGAACCATTCACTGCCTACCGAAAAACTGAACCATTTACTGCCTCCCGAAAAAATGAACAAGTCATTGCCCCCCAAAAAAACGAGCAACTCACTACCCCCCGAAAAAACCGAACCATTCACTGCCTCCCGAAAAACCGAACCATTTACTGCCTCCCGAAAAACCGAACCATTTACTGCCTCCCGAAAAAACGAACAACTCACTGCCTCCCGAAAAAACGAGCAACTCACTGCCTCACGAAAAACCGAACCATTTACTGCCTCCCGAAAAAATGAACAACTCACTGCCCCCTGAAAAAACGAGCAACTCATTGCCCACCGAAAAAACGAGCAACTCACCAGCTCATCTACAAAATAATTCACAGGTGCACACAGACCCAGAACAGCAGGAACTAGAAGAGGAATTGGCAAATAAGATTGAAAAAACAAGAAAAATGGACATGAAAGAGCGCCCAAAGCTGACTAAACTAAAAGAGAATAAAAAATTCAAAAATATCCTTCAAAAAGTTAACATAGGACTAACCAAACTGGTCCCAAGAGGAGCCACATTGACAGAGTTAAACTCTGTAAATTATGGAGCGGCATGGTACATACAAAGTAAATTAGCCCCACAAGATTTGGAGAGAAACAGTACCACAAATAAGAAAAAGAATACTGTGCCACGATGGAAAAAGAAATTACAACAAAAAATCAGCTGCCTAAGAGCAGAGATCTCCCAAATGGCCACATTTTTGGGAAACAAGAACCACAAAAAGAATCTTCTAAAAAAAATAAATCGCATTAAAAGAAAATACAATGTTGAAGACAAACTGCTATGTGGAAGGCTGGCTGAACATCAAGCCTTAGTAAAAGCTTTTGCAGCACAAATTAGGAATAAAGACAAGAAAATACAAGCAAAACAGATAAACTATTTGCAACAAACCCCAGACTAGTGTACAGAAAGCTGGCAAATGACACAATAGAAGTACAACAACCACCTGAGAGAAAGGAGACCACTCTTTGAAGACCCAAAACAACACCAAGAGGCTGAGTGGATTGAAAAAATACAACAGAAAAACAAAGACAAACAACAAATGCCAGCAATTGTAATCAATGAAGAAGAGATCAGAAAGAAAATGAGTGAATACAGTAACTTCAAGGCACCTGGCATCGACAAAATCCCAAATTTTTGGCTGAAAAGACTGACAGCATTACACCAACATTATGCTGTGGCTTTCACAAAAATATTGAACGGAGAAGAGGACACACCAGACTGGCTAACGACAGGGAACACAAGCCTAATTCCAAAGACCAAGGAAACACAGCTTCCCAACAAGTACAGACCCATCTGCTGCCTAACAACAGAATATACCTACCTCGCAGAGAAGGCGGTATGGGTCTTACTGAAATCAACCAGGCCTACAGAGCATCGATAATAAGTATTGGACAGTACTTAAAGAGCTCTGATGAAGAAATCATAAAAACGGTCAAACAACATCACGAGGCCATAACTGAACGGACCTCAATCACTAAACTGGCAAAAAACTTTGGCGGAGAACTTCTACAAGAGAGAAAAAGCAACAGTCTCATGCCTGCAACAAAACTTGCAAGACAGACCAGAGAACAATACTGCAAAAGAGAAGGAAAACATCGAGTGGAAAGACGGAAACAGCACAAAAGAGCCAGACGTTTCCAAGAAGAACTCGAAAAGGAATACATCGACAAAATTGGATCAATGCAGTGGCTAAAAAATGGAAAACTTGGTTTTGATGGAGAAAGAATTCTGATTGGAGCACAAGATCAGGGACTTCTAACAAATGGCTTCAAAAAAATGGCAGGGATCTCACAAAATGATAAATGCCGATTCTGTCATACAGCTGTTGAGAGTGTAAACCATCTAACTTCAGCATGCCAGATCCTCATGGCAGATGGGCATTATACATCCAGACATAACAAGATCTGTCAATATCTCCACTGGAAGATCTGCAAGGAACTGGAGTTGGAAGTCAAAGAACATGTCTGGGAGCACGAGCCAACACCAGTCTCATCCAACGGAAAAATAACGATCTTCTACGACAAAGAGATCCCAGCAGGAAGACACATTGAAGGAGGTGCAATCAAACCTGATATTGTCATCTGGAACAAGCAAGAGAAAACAGCCAAAATCATTGATGTGACAGTCCCCAATGATTACGGCCTGAATCGAGCTGAAAGGGAAAAGATCTCGAAATACCAAGACCTGAAAAATGACCTAAGAACAACATGGTCATTGAAAGACATCGATATCATTCCAGTTGTGGTGGGAGCAACAGGCCTGATGAAGAAGAACCTGAAGAAATACCTTGAGGCAATCCCCGGTCACCCAAGTGCACATGAGGTGCAGTTGTCTGCGATTAAGGGAACGATCACCATCTTGAAGAGAGCCCTCGGATACAATGCCAGATCTGGTTAAGATAACTATAGAACCTAGGGTGCAACTTTAGACCCCAGGTTTGGGGCCCATTGCATTCTACTAAAAAGACATCAAAGATAAATGAAAAAACAAAAGACAAAAGATCATAAGTCTGGGTGTGGGACAAGCACATAACAGCAATATGATCTTAAATGATAAAAATGAATAGTAAAAAAAAACAAAACGTTTTTTTTGTAATGTTCTAAAATATCTCTGAATAAAATATCAGTAAAATAATCAAAACATAATTGGGGTATTCAATGTCATACAACTGTTGTGATTTTTTTAAACGAAATGTAGTTGTCCCACACTATTGCCGTAATTTCCACCACAGCAATAATGTCCCTTTAAAAAGTGTGTATGAAAAGATTGTGTGGCTAGTTTCTATGGAGATAAACAGTGACATCAGAGCACATGTATATAGTGCCAAATCACAACAAACAGTTGCCCCAAGGTGCTTTATGTTGTAAGGCAATGGTGTGGTGGAAATTACATTTACAAGGCCAATAGTGCCCATAGTTTAAGACTCACCCCTGTATGACTTGACAGTTTTTCTTTCATTCTGACAAACTGCATTAAAACAGTAAACCCAATTTCACACAAAGAACTAAAATCCCAATAGGAAAAAAGTTGTTTTTTTTTTTGTTTTTGTTTTTTACTGTTCAAATCACAAATGTGTAACAAATTATTTTTATAACTTGGAATGCAAATATAAATTGTAAATTTCAAAAATGTATGTAGAAATTTGTATATAAACAGTTACATGAAACTATTTGCATTAAATGGAGGAAATTGTTCGTGTTTTTTTTTTCTGTACAGGTTTTTACAAAACCATCAGATGCCACACAAATTATATTTGTACCACTCATAAAATCAATTCCAGTCCAACAAAAGGCCCTGGGTTGAACTTAACAGACCTGACACTTCCTCCTGTTGTCCACTAGAGCATTGGGCCTTTGGAGGCTTTTTTTTTTTTCCTCTCTTCTCTGATTGACATCTGCACCCACGTGTTTTTTTTTTGTTTTTGTTTTTTTTTTGTTTTTGTTTTTGTTGCACACCAGCCAGAGGTGTCAAAAGAGGCAGACAGACGTTCACACGTTCATCAAGGCAGTGCACATCTTCCTCCAAATATGTGTATTTGTGAAGATTGTATTCATCATTTGGTGAAAAAACAGTCAGTTGTTGGGAAAGTCGTGGTTTTGTTTCAGATTGTAATTGCTTCAAGCAGAGAGGAGTGAGAAAACCTCACGTTCGCGTGCTGGCGGAAGCGATCACACGGAACAGCTGCCGTGCTCCACACAGCCACACTGTTGTGAGTTTTCCACCAAATGGCTGCAGTTTTCTTTTCCATCAAAGCCAAAGGGGAAATCATGGTTTGGTTTTAGACTGTAATTGTTTTGAGCAGAGAAAAAGAATGAGAAAACCTCTCATTCGCGTGCATGTGTATGCTGGCCAAAGTGATCGCATGGAGCAGCACTGCACACATGAACATAAAAATTCATGAAAAAGCTTGTTGAAAGTTATTAATCATAATTATTCAGGTTTTACTGGGTGCAGCAACAAAATTTAAAAATTTACGGAGGTTGAATTCTGCACTTTCAACAAACATTCAAACTGAGACTAAAAATGAGACGAATTTGAAGGGCGGATCACTTAATTTAATCGTGACTTTTGATGCGCACCCATGTCAAACAACTTCAGAGGGTTAAATATTGCAGATTGTAAGCCAGTTATAAGAATGTATTATTTTTAAATATCTTATTTTTTCATCGTACTAGAATCTTATTTTTTTTTTTATGTACAAAAATTGTATATACGAGAAATTGCTGAAAAATTGGGCCTTTAAGTGGTTTGGGGGGGCTCTTCCCCACCCCTCCCTCCTGTGGCTCCGCCCCTGCACCAGAGGCCTGCAGAGTTTGTCTGCAGCTGCAAAGAGTTTGCTGTCTGTTCTTATGGGCTCTGTGCTCTCAGTGACACAGATGATCTTAAATAGACTTGTTTTGTATTTAAAGTGAAGCAGTGTGTTTGTGTGTTTTTGTTAAACACACGACACTGTGTGTTGACCCCTGAAGAGAAAGGACGCACACTTTATGTGAATCAACTGACTCATCAGAAAACACCTTTATTAGACAGATTCTGATTGGGTTTGATTAGCTTTCATCATCAATAGAAAGCTGGAACTCAGGATTTCTGACTTCCAGTTTGAAAATCTACATATTTTAACAGGAGTTAGAATCAATGTAACAAGTTGGACATTAAACATCTGGTTCTGTTCTGGTCCAGTGTGTTGAATCAGGTGCATTTAGTTTCAGGTTTTGATGCTCAAACAGAATTTTATTAAGATTCATTAACTAATATTGCATTTGACAATTTTTCCATCATTTTCATGAGGGGGAGTTTTGCATTTGTAACATTGATACTTAATAAAATTTTAAACAAATTTTTGATTTTGATGCCATCACCTTTTAAAAAGATTTTTTTTATTACTTTTACTGAATTTAATCAATTATCAAGTTTTAGATTTTTAACATTGAAATTAATTTAGTGATTTTGAAATATTTTGTGTGTTTTGCTGTTTTCTAATTTCAACCATTTTCATAAATGGTTGAACATAGTTTTTGTCATTATAACAGATTTTTGGTCAATTCATTAATGCTGTATTTACTTTTTTCTGCGTTGTGCTGATTTTTATTTTAATAATAAAGGCGACGCCATGTAATTAAAAGGTTTCCTGAAATTTTATAAACCCATTTTAAAGGTGTTTTCATGTGTTCACAGCCTCCCCTCGATTATGTCAAGTTAACAGATTTTGGCGTGAAAAGGCGGGTCAACGAATTTAAGTTTCTGATTGGTTAAGCTCGACTTTGATGTTACATTACCTGAAGAAACAAACATACTGACAACTGAAATTATTTCAACTTAATAGCAACAACTTACTATTGAGAAGCTGTTATGATTTTTGATATAAATGCAGTTATGTTCCAGTACATTTATGGACCAAATGGTAAACAGGGACGTTTCAGAGATGGAAACAGTTTGCTGGACTGAATTCTTCCTCACACACACACACAACTTCATATTTATCACAATCTTCTATTAAAAGTACGTCAACTGTGGAATAAAAACCTGAGGGTTTTAAATGTATCATGGATCAAGTGTCATTTGTCTCAGTTTCTTTTTGTGTATTTTACAACCAAGTCGTCACAATAAAAGGACTAACAGCTTAATTCTACTACATGACGCTCTGCTGCCACTGAAGTCTATTAACCAAAGCTACAGACAAGAGAAGGCCAGGCTCGTGCTAGAGATAAGAGACTCAACTGACCCGTTCGTAAGAAACACCAAGGCACAAGTGCGAACAGGACGCAAGTGGAAGGCAGAGGAGGCTGTTGACCAGGCCATCAGCAGGCTCGAGCACAAAGAAGTGGTGGGCAGGATACAGTCAGGGAGAGCAGGCTTGGGGTGGGGAACAGCCCCCACGTTTTGGTCCAAGGTTACAAGAAAGGAAAGAGTTGGTGATTGAGGAGGTGGTCAGGCACGAGGAGGAGCAATACAGATCAAGGCGCTCAGCCAGCCACAGCAAGGGTGATGGACAACTTGGGAAGGAGTCGTCAGCAGGACCATCAAGTGGTCCGACTTGTGGAAGATGCCTCAAGCAAGGCTTAGTTTCCTCATTTGGGCCACGTATGACACCCTCCCCAGCTCAAGCAATGTGAGCCAGTGGTATGGCTCAGAGGAAAGCTGCCAGCTCTGCAATGCCCCAAACCCAAGCCTACAACATATCCTGTCTAGTTGCAAGACAGCTCTGGTGCAGGGTAGGTATAGGTGGCAGCACGATCTGGTTCTGCGGAAGCTGGCAGAAGTCCTTGAAGCGCGGAGAATGGAAGCAGCCAAAGACCCTCCTTCTAAGACTCAGACGTCATCAGCTTTGTTAGACAAGGGGCTGGAGCTCAGACCATCTTCCAGATGGAAAGATCATTGTTAACACCTGGATGCAACTGGAACTTAAGGGTGGATCTTGATCGGCAGCTCAAGTTCCCCCCCCAGAGATTACCACCACCTCCCTGAGGCCAGACGTCATCCTGTGGTCCTATGATCTCAAGACAGCGATCCTGGCAGAGCTAACTGTCCCTTGGGAGGGAAGAATGGAGGCTGCATGTGAAAGGAAAAGAGACAAATACACCGACCTGGTAGCCGAGTGGCGGGAAGCCGGATGGTCCACAACTATCTACCCTGTGGAGGTTGGCTGCAGGGGGTTCATTGGAACATCCATCCAGCGCCGCCTCAGGAAGATTGGAGTGTCTGGAACAAGGCTGAAGAGGGCATCTAGGGACCTGGCAGAAGAGGCGGAAAGAGCCAGCTTCTGGTTGTGGTTGCGTAGGAAGGACAGGTCGTGGGGGAAAGAGGGGTCCTATGGGTGGCTGCAGGGGGCGGCAGGGACCACCGTGAGATGTTCCGGGATTAATGGAGCGAAACATCATTGAAGGGTGACTCCTGGCTGATGACCCTGCAGTTACCCCGGTGGCACCGGCGGAGGTGCGTCAGGTGGAAACGCCATGCAGGTAGAGCTTACCTGTGCTTCCAACAACTACTACATGACGCTCTTCAATCAAAAAGTGTGTTTGTGGAGCTGTTAATCGGGACAGTTGTGCACAGAATGAAAACATGAAACTTTCAGGGTTTGTTCTTGATGACAGAAGCTTTAATTTAAGATGTGGAGATGTTCTTAGTTTGACCACTGGGGTCAGCTAGAGGTCATTAACCTGAGAGATGTGAAATTTCTGAACATGAAATTAAAAACGGGTGAATCTTATTTCATAGTTTTCATGACAAAAAGTTGGTATTTTGCCAGAATTTGAAATTGTGCAATTTTGAACAGAGCTTTAAAGAACCAAACAAAACCAACAATAAAATTTATCAAAAACTAGCAGGAAAGAAGCATTTAGGTTACATTTTATTGTTTTCCAAACAAACAGCATTTAATAACAAAAATTCACTTTTGTGAGGAAGAATTATGAAGCGTATCAATGAATCAATCAATCTGAATCAAAACAGAAATCAAATGTGCAAAGAAGCATGAATTATACAAAAACATTTTGCAAAAAATTATCCTCAAAGAAGTCCATAGGAAGGATTGTGAACAGTGTTCAGATGAATCAAACAAAACCAACAGAATTAAAATCAGAAACTGAACATTAAAAAAAAATCTACATTTAAAAAAAAAAATTATATTTTGTGAGAAGGAATTATGAACAGAGCTTCAATGAAGGAAACAAAAACATGACAATGTACTAAAGAAAGGGAAAATATTTTTACCAGAAAAAAAAAAATCTGTATTTTCCCCAAACCTTACAATGCCACAGATGCCATCTCACACCTCGACAACTGCAACACCTTGCTGACAGGTTAAATGCCATGAACATCTAAACACATCACACCATCACACCACCTTTTAGTCCAAATCTTGTGACAGACAGCTTTTGTTTGTTTTTACTTTTGTTGATTTAATTTTAATAGAACGCAACGGGCCCCTGAAGTTGCACCCTAAACATTGCTGGCACTGTATCCGAGGGCTCTCTTTAAGATGGTGATCATTCCCTTGATTGCTGACAACTGCACCTCCTGCGCTTGGGTGACCGGGGATTGCCTCAAGGTGATTCTTCAGGTTCTTCTTCATCAGGCCTGTTGCCCCAACCACAACCGAGATGTTATCTAATTCTTTCAATGACCATGTTGTTCATAGGTCATTTTTCAGGTCTTGGTATTTCGAGATCTTTCAACATTCCGCTCGATTCAGGCCGTAGTCACCGGGGACTGTTACATCAATGATTTTGGCTGTTTTCTCTTGCTTGTTCCAGGTGACAATATCAGGTTTGATTGCACCTCCTTCGATGTGTCTTCCTGCTGGGATCTCTTTGTCGTAGAAGACAGTTATTTTCCGTTGGTTGAGACTGGTGCTGGCTCGTGCTCCCAGACATGTTCTTTGACTTCCATCTCCAGTTCCTTGCAGATCTTCCAGTGGAGATATTGACAGATCTTGTTGTGTCTGGATGTATAATGCCCATCTGCCATGAGGATCTGGCATGCTGATGTTAGATGGTTTACACTCTCAACAGCTGTATGACAGAATCGGCATTTATCATTTTGTGAGATCCCTGCCATTTTTTTGAAGCCATTAGTTAGAAGTCCCTGATCTTGTGCTCCAATCAGAATTCTTTCTCTATCAAAACCAAGTTTTCCATTTTTTAGCCACTGCATTGATCCAACTTTGTCGATGTATTCCTTTTTGAGTTCTTCTTGGAAACGTCCGGCTCTTTTGTGTTGTTTCCATCTTTCCACTCGATGTTTTCCTTCTCTTTTGCAGTATTGTTCTCTTTTCTGTCTTGCAAGTTTTGTTGCAGGCGTGAGACTGTTGCTTTTTCTCTCTTGTAGAAGTTCTCCGCCAAAGTTTTTTTTGCCAGTTTAGTAATTGAGGTCCGTTCAGTTATGGCCTCGTGGTGTTGTGTGACTGTTTTTATGATTTCTTCTTCAGAGCTCTTTAAGTACTGTCCAATACTTATTATCGATGCTCTGTAGGCCTGGTTGATTTCAGTGAGACTCATACCGCCTTCTCTGTGAGGTAGGTATATTCTGTCCAGGCACTGATTTCTGTATGTGATTTTGTGGAGGTTGAGCATCTTCCTGGTTTTTGTGTCCAATTTATTAAGCTCGCATTGTGGCCAGTTCACTATGCCAAATCCATAGGTCACCACTGGTATTGCAAACTGGTTTATGGCTGTGATCTTATTTTTTGGTGTCAGCTGTGTTTTGCAGATCTTTAAGCAGTTTAGGTATTCTTTTGTTGTTTTTGTTCTCATTTTCTTGTGCTCAACTGTATTACTTTGTTCGATTCCCAAGTATTTGTATGTGGAGTCTGCAGACAGATCTTCAATGTAGCTCCCTTCATCCAATTGTATGTTTTTGGTTTTTGTCTTTTTACCTTTTGTCATTGTGCATTTTGAGCATTTATCCAGTCCAAATTCCATGCCAATGTCTTTTGAGAACTTATGGACAGTTTTCACGAGCTGCCTGAGTCCGTTTTTTGTGTTGGCATAGATTTTCAAATCGTCCATGAACAACAGATGGTTCACAAGTTTTCGGTTTTCCTTTCCTTTGTCTTTACTTAAGTCATATCCGATGTCTTGCTCCTTCAGGATCTTGCTGAGCGGGTCCATAATTAAGCAGAATAAGAGAGGTGAAAGGCTGTCTCCTTGAAGTATCCCTCTCTGAACTCGTATGTCTGGGATTGTTATTTGTCCCTCTGTGTGATTGAGGGTGATGGTGGTGTTCCACTTGTTCATTTGTGCTCTCAGGAAAGTTCTTATTTTCTCATTGATGTTGTAGAGTTCTAAGCACCTCATGATCCAGGAGTGTGGTACACTGTCAAATGCCTTTTTGTAATCAATCCAAGCCATGCTGAGGTTCCTCTGCCTTGTTTTGCAGTCCTCCAGGATAGCTTTGTCTGTCAGTAACTGGTCTTTAGCTCCTAATCTTCTTTTGGAACAACCTTTCTGTTCATTTTCCAGGTAGCCACCAGTGTCAAGATGTTCATAAATGTCATCAGCTATGATTCCTGTCAGCCATTTGTATGTTGTTGTTAGGCAGCAGATGGGTCTGTACTTGTTGGGAAGCTGTGTATCCTTGGTCTTTGGAATTAGGCTTGTGTTCCCTGTCGTTAGCCAGTCTGGTGTGTCCTCTTCTCCGTTCAATATTTTTGTGAAAGCCACAGCATAATGTTGGTGTAATGCTGTCAGTCTTTTCAGCCAAAAATTTGGGATTTTGTCGATGCCAGGTGCCTTGAAGTTACTGTATTCACTCATTTTCTTTCTGATCTCTTCTTCATTGATTACAATTGCTGGCATTTGTTGTTTGTCTTTGTTTTTCTGTTTTATTTTTTCAATCCACTCAGCCTCTTGGTGTTGTTTTGGGTCTTCAAAGAGTGGTCTCCAGAATGTTTCAATTTCCTCTCTCTCAGGTGGCTGTTGTACTTCTATTGTGTCCTTTGCCAGCTTTCTGTACACTAGTCTGGGGTTTGTTGCAAATAGTTTATCTGTTTTGCTTGTATTTTCTTGTCTTTGTTCCTAATTTGTGCTGCAAAAGCTTTTACTAAGGCTTGATGTTCAGCCTTCCACCTAGCAGTTTGTCTTAAACATTGTATTTTCTTTTAATGCGATTTACTTTTTTAAGAAGATTCTTTTTGTGGTTCTTGTTTCCCAAAAATGTGGCCATTTGGGAGATCTCTGCTCTTAGGCAGCTGATTTTTTGTTGTAATTTCTTTTTCCATCGTGGCATGGTATTCTTTTTCTTAATTGTGGTTCCTTTTCTCTCCAAAACTTGTGGGGCTAATTTACTTTGTATGTACCATGTTGCTCCATAATTTACAGAGTTTAACTCTGTCAATGTGGCTCCTTTTGGGACCAGTTTGGTCAGTCCTATGTTAACTTTTTGCAGGATAGTGTTGTATGGCTGGGGGGCCTGGCTGCCTTTTTGTTTCTGTCTTTTGTTTTTCCTTCCAGGTGGCTTGCATTTGGGACTGAGTGGCTGTGTTGCTGAGGTTATCAGGACCTCACCCTGATCACCTGCGGCTCGTCAGGACTCACAGCTGAGGTGCATCTATATGGATTGGAACATGGTGGCATTTAAGACTGGAGTATACAGTGTGTATTTGCCAGAGACTCGACCTTGTGACCAGACGGGTGAGATCGTCGTCTCGGGAGCCATCTCATCATCAGTGGATGCAGAGAACGTCCAGGGTTTGATGCACGGTCTGTGAAAGAGGAGGGGGTGAGGTCTCACGCTCGTCAGCACACTTCCTGAGGTACGTTAGATTTTGTGACTAACATTTATACAGTCAGTAAATGTGGTGTCCCTCACACCTTTATTATATTGAGCTGTATGTTAGTCATGTATCGGCTTCCACTGCAGTGGAGTTTTGTGAACTGGATGTTCCATGCCTGCAGGTTGGGAAGCTGATTAGTAATTAAGCCAGGAAGTGTTTGCTGTTTGTACACCTTTAAGTGTTCTCTCTGTGTGTAGAGTGTGGACTCAAATAATGGTTCCTTCTTTCACAGACTCGGTTTGTGGCGGCCACCTGGGGGGTGTCGGCGGGGTCCTTGGGTCCGAACAGCTTCTGGCTCCGGACCGTTAGCGCTGCTGGGAGCGCACCACGCCAGACCGCACTTTCTGTTATTTTTGTATCACTGTTATGTATTAAATTCAGTTAGCCTTTGTACCATGCTCTGCTTATTTCATACTGGGTCCTTCAAACGCTGGTCGGTTCTCCGAGCTGCGTCCGACACATAACAGATAGTTTTGAATTTTGTATTCTCCTTTAGTTTAGTCAGCTTTGGATGCTCTTTCATGTCCATTTTTCTTCTTTCTTCAATCTTATTTGCCAATTCCTCTTCTAGTTCCTGCTGTTCTGGGTCTGTGTGCACCTGTATATTATTTTGTAGATGAGCTGGTGAATGGCTCATTTTTTCAGAGAGCAGTGAGTTGCTCGTTTTTTCGGGGGGCAGTGAATGGTTCGTTTTTTATCATGTGTGTTTTCAGGGTGCACTTTCGTCCAAACCTTTGACTACACTCAGGACAGACAAATGCTTTTTGTCTTTTTTTTTTTTCTTCATTTGCCTTGAATTTCCTTCTACTAGAGTGCAGTGGGCCCCAGACCCGGGGTCTAAAGCTGCACCCTTAACATTACTGACTTTGTATCCGAGGGCTCTCTTCAAGATGGTGACCTTTCCTCTCCTCAAATACTGCCTTTGATCTCCTGCCCCACTTTTCAAGTTTGAGTAAGCGAAGCAGTGAGAGATCTTTTTCTTCTCCCCAATGGACCAATTTACAATGATGCAGTTTCACTGGATTCTTTTAGCCCTTTGATGGTGTTGTTGCTGGGGTCCAGGATCAGACCTATCTGGTGGATGACACCGCTGATCTGGTGGATGACCCAGCTGAGTGCTGCTACAGAAGAGATGTCTCCCCACAGCACTGGGAGAAGTTTCACCATTTTCTTCATAAGCCCTGGTGCCTAGGCGCTTTGTGGAGGTTTTAGCTGGGGTTTGTTTCTTTTGAAACATCCTCATACCAAGATCTGTCCTGGCAAACCCCTTCACAGTGGGACAGAGGACACTCGAGGCTCGTGTCATGAATCATCATGTGTCTGTTCAAGTTGCTCTTTTCTCCAAATCTTCGACCACACTCAGAACAGATAAATGCTTTTTGTCCTGTCTGAATTCTAATGTTTTTTGTTCAGAGTGCCCTTCTGTTTCTTTTACTCTGATCAGAACAGCTAAATGGTTTTCTTCTTGCTTGCCTCTCCTTTTGTTGCTCTGAGTTGTTCATGTGACCAGATGCTTTTCCATATTTAGAGCCTTTAAATTGGTTTTCATCAGTGTTGTCTGAACGAATAATACTGGTATTTTTCCGACAGTTAAAACTTGACTGAGATTCTCTGGTCTGTTTCCAGTCATCACTGTCATCAGCCTCAGTTCCAGAACTGTCTGAACTCCTGCCACTGTTATCTGGTTCTAAATGACTGTTTGGTCCTGAGTTGCTGGCTGGTTGTGGTCCTCCATTGTCCTCTCCATCAGCTTCTGGTGTCAGTGTTCTGTGTCCAGATGAGCTGCTGGCTACAGGCTCAGCCTCTGTGCTCTCATCACTTCGGCTTTGATGAAGCTGTGATGACTCTGGTTTTTCATCATCATTTTCACTCTTCACAGGGACGGCAGTGAAACCAAACTTGGAGAGATCTGCCTCGTCCAGCTGCTGAAGATGCTCTCCCTGCTGACTTATCCACAGCTTCTCTTCTTCTTTAATGTCCTCCTGGTCAACACTCAGATTCCATTCCTGGTGTTCAGGGAGAGTTTCTTCTTTAATCACCAACAACGGCTGCATGTCTGTAAAGAAACAATACAATTAATTTAACAATAAATGTCAGAACAACACTTACTTTGAACTTACTTTATTTATTCAATGTCTCCAAAGGAGCAATGAGCTGTACAGCAATTGGGTATACAGAAAAGCACAGAATAAAAAGAAAGGAAAAGAAAAGCAAAAACACACCAAGCATTCAGTACACAAGGGGGACACAGTACAGACCTGGATCGATGGAAAAGGAACCGAGTTGCCTAACACGATTTGTCATCAACCCTATGTACCTGCTTCTCTCCTCCGGTCAGCATTCAGAACAGTGATAGCCACAGGTACAAAGGAATGCTTATATCTATTACTCCTCACTGTAGGAAACCTAAGCCTCGCTCCAGATGGCAAATAGCAAAATTCACCATGGAGAGGGTGGGCCAGATCAGCTAAAATTCTCTGAGCCTTCCTCCTCACCTGTCTGGAAAACAAGTCAGACAGTGAGGTCTGCTGGGCCCCCAAAAGCTTGCTGCACAATTCTACAATGTTGTGAAGTGGCTTCCTTGCTTTAATGCTGAGATTTCCGTACCAGCACATCACTGAAAAAGTTAAAACTGATTCAATACAAGATTTATAAAATAGGGTCAGTATTGTCCTGTCCACTTGAAAATATGACAACGTACGAAGACAAAACAGATGCTGCTGCCCCTTCTTGTACAGCATGTCTGCATTGTCATTAAAGTTCAACTTGCTATTGATCAGCGGTCCCAAGTATTTATAGTTGTCCACATGCTCCACCTGTTGGCCATTGATTATAGTGGTTTTGGGTGAGGACATCTGTTTCCGAAAGTCAATAACCATATCTTTTGTCTTGTCAACATTCAGCTGCAAGAAGGTGAGCTGTAACACTCACTAAAATAAAGTATCAGTGGTGAGTTTGACCTGATGACAGTAAGTTATTGCACTGTTGGAACTGATAAAGTGGAAATGTACATCAGCATTTGTTTTAAACTTCACAAATTGTAATTCATGTCCTTGTTTTCCACAACTGACTATTGCAGTGTTTTATTTTCTGGATTGCTATAAAACAGTGTAGGATGTCTACAGATGGTACAGAATTACTGTTGCTCGAGTTTTGATGAAAACCAGGAGGTTTGATCACAGACATTCTGGCTTCCCTTCACTGACTCGAGGACTAGATTTCAAGATTTTGTTAGACATTTCAGGCTCTAAACGGTCATGAACTCAACTATCTTGCTGTGTGTAACTTTGCAAAAACAATGTTGGACTCTGTAGTTTTCTCTGGGCCCCTCCCCAATCGGACCGGGAGTGACATGTTTAGCTGCATGTTCTCCTTGAATTGCTGGCTGTCTGAGTGGTGTCCAAAAAATGAGGTGGGCTTCATAGATAATTGGCAAAGCTTCTGGGAAAACCTGGTCTTGTTAGGAGAGACGGCATCCATCCCACTTTGGATGGAGCAGCTCTCATTTCTTGAAATCTGGCCAATTTTCTTAAATCCTCCAAACCATGACTATCCAGGGTTGGGACCAGGAAGCAGAGTTGTAGTCTTACACACCTCTCTGCAGCTTCTCTCCCCCTGCCATCCCCCCATTACCCCATCCCCGTAGAGACGGTGCCTGCTCCCAGACCACCAATAACCAGTAAAAATCTATTTAAGCATAAAAATTCAAAAAGAAAAAATAATATAGCACCTTCAACTGCACCACAGACTAAAACAGTTAAATGTGGTCTATTAAACATTAGGTCTCTCTCTTCTAAGTCCCTGTTAGTAAATGATATAATAATTGATCAACATATTGATTTATTCTGCCTTACAGAAACCTGGTTACAGCAGGATGAATATGTTAGTTTAAATGAGTCAACACCCCCGAGTCACACTAACTGTCAGAATGCTCGTAGCACGGGCCGAGGCGGAGGATTAGCAGCAATCTTCCATTCCAGCTTATTAATTAATCAAAAACCCAGACAGAGCTTTAATTCATTTGAAAGCTTGACTCTTAGTCTTGTCCATCCAAATTGGAAGTCCCAAAAATCAGTTTTATTTGTTATTGTCTATCGTCCACCTGGTCGTTACTGTGAGTTTCTCTGTGAATTTTCAGACCTTTTGTCTGACTTAGTGCTCAGCTCAGATAAGATAATTATAGTGGGCGATTTTAACATCCACACAGATGCTGAGAATGACAGCCTCAGCACTGCATTTAATCTATTATTAGACTCAATTGGCTTTGCTCAAAAAGTAAATGAGTCCACCCACCACTTTAATCATATCTTAGATCTTGTTCTGACTTATGGTATGGAAATAGAAGACTTAACAGTATTCCCTGAAAACTCCCTTCTGTCTGATCATTTCTTAATAACATTTACATTTACTCTGATGGACTACCTAGCAGTGGGGAATAAGTTTCATTACACTAGAAGTCTTTCAGAAAGCGCTGTAACTAGGTTTAAGGATATGATTCCTTCTTTATGTTCTCTAATGCCATACACCAACACAGTGCAGAGTAGCTACCTAAACTCTGTAAGTGAGATAGAGTATCTCGTCAATAGTTTTACATCCTCATTGAAGACAACTTTGGATGCTGTAGCTCCTCTGAAAAAGAGAGCTTTAAATCAGAAGTGCCTGACTCCATGGTATAACTCACAAACTCGCAGCTTAAAGCAGATAACCCGTAAGTTGGAGAGGAAATGGCGTCTCACTAATTTAGAAGATCTTCACTTAGCCTGGAAAAAGAGTCTGTTGCTCTATAAAAAAGCCCTCCGTAAAGCTAGGACATCTTACTACTCATCACTAATTGAAGAAAATAAGAACAATCCCAGGTTTCTTTTCAGCACTGTAGCCAGGCTGACAAAGAGTCAGAGCTCTATTGAGCCGAGTATTCCTTTAACTTTAACTAGTAATGACTTCATGACTTTCTTTGCTAATAAAATTTTAACTATTAGAGAAAAAATTACTCATAACCATCCCAAAGACGTATCGTTATCTTTGGCTGCTTTCAGTGATGCCGGTATTTGGTTAGACACTTTCTCTTCGATTGTTCTGTCTGAGTTATTTTCATTAGTTACTTCCTCCAAACCATCAACATGTCTATTAGACCCCATTCCTACCAGGCTGCTCAAGGAAGCCCTACCATTAATTAATGCTTCAATCTTAAATATGATCAATCTATCTTTATTAGTTGGCTATGTACCACAGGCTTTTAAGGTGGCAGTAATTAAACCATTACTTAAAAAGCCATCACTTGACCCAGCTATCTTAGCTAATTATAGGCCAATCTCCAACCTTCCTTTTCTCTCAAAAATTCTTGAAAGGGTAGTTGTAAAACAGCTAACTGATCATCTGCAGAGGAATGGTCTATTTGAAGAGTTTCAGTCAGGTTTTAGAATTCATCATAGTACAGAAACAGCATTAGTGAAGGTTACAAATGATCTTCTTATGGCCTCAGACAGTGGACTCATCTCTGTGCTTGTTCTGTTAGACTTCAGTGCTGCTTTTGATACTGTTGACCATAAAATTTTATTACAGAGATTAGAGCATGCCATAGGTATTAAAGGCACTGCGCTGCGGTGGTTTGAATCATATTTATCTAATAGATTACAATTTGTTCATGTAAATGGGGAATCTTCTTCACAGACTAAGGTTAATTATGGAGTTCCACAAGGTTCTGTGCTAGGACCAATTTTATTCACTTTATACATGTTTCCCTTAGGCAGTATTATTAGACGGCATTGCTTAAATTTTCATTGTTACGCAGATGATACCCAGCTTTATCTATCCATGAAGCCAGAGGACATACACCAATTAGCTAAACTGCAGGATTGACTTCAGACTTCAGACAACTTTATTGATCCCAAAAAAGGGCAATTATGTTTACACTCCAATTACCTCAGACAAGATACAGCAATTAATCCACAATTATTACTTGTTTACCGTAATAATGGCACACATCAAAATTAAAGACAACACATATACATTTTACATTGTTTATGTGCACTAAACTTGAAGCAGTCCGTCATCCGAATGGAGGCAAAGTGGGTGAAGGCCGCTGCAACTATAAGTCGCGCCGCCAGGCAAGCTTGAGAGAGGACGAGGCCTGCCGCAGGGAGGGAGGGGCAGAGAGTGATAAGAGGAGCTGGAGCATGCTTTGGTCCATGTGTAAGTCTGTCAGTTTGTTGTCCTTGTGGGTTGAGATAAGAATGGAGCCAAATAATCTCACCAGAGCCTGGATAAATTCCACTGGAGGAAAAACAGTGGGCAATTGACCTTGATGCTAGATAGCCTGTAGTGTTGCAGCCGAGCAGTGAAAAACACTTTTTATAGTTTCCCCACACTCAGCCAAATCCCAATTATAAATTAAGAATTTCCTAACTTTGAATTAAGAATATTCACCGGCCTCCGAAACCTTCAGCTTCAACTGCAAGGCACGCATCAGCTCCAGGGTGTCATCCAATTTGCAGTCTGAGAATGCACTGCCTTGCCAACCTCGTTAATCATGACGGACAAGCGAGGACCCGTGGTACTTGATGCCGCCGTCTTGCAAATTTTCCGGTAGATCAGGGCAGCACATAAGCCAAAAAGTACCAGCCCTGTTACCATAAGACCAAAAATGAATAGGTCCTCGGCGTCCTCCACAGAGAAAGGCGCCAAGCATGCCACACGCCAGGAACTTACAGACATAAAGACATGGATGACCTCTAATTTCCTGCTTTTAAACTCAGATAAAACTGAAGTTATTGTACTTGGCCCCACAAAGCTTAGAAACATGGTGTCTAACCAGATTCTTACTCTGGATGGCATTACCCTGACCTCTAGTAATACTGTGAGAAATCTTGGAGTCATTTTTGATCAGGATATGTCATTCAATGCGCATATTAAACAAATATGTAAGACTGCTTTTTTGCATTTGTGCAATATCTCTAAAATTAGAAAGGTCTTGTCTCAGAGTGATGCTGAAAAACTAATTCATGCATTTATTTCCTCTAGGCTGGACTATTGTAATTCATTATTATCAGGTTGTCCTAAAAGTTCCCTGAAAAGCCTTCAGTTAATTCAAAATGCTGCAGCTAGAGTACTGACGGGGACTAGAAGGAGAGAGCATATCTCACCCATATTGGCCTCTCTTCATTGGCTTCCTGTTAATTCTAGAATAGAATTTAAAATTCTTCTTCTTACTTATAAGGTTTTGAATAATCAGGTCCCATCTTATCTTAGGGACCTCGTAGTACCATATCACCCCAATAGAGCGCTTCGCTCTCAGACTGCAGGCTTACTTGTAGTTCCTAGGGTTTGTAAGAGTAGAATGGGAGGCAGAGCCTTCAGCTTTCAGGCTCCTCTCCTGTGGAACCAGCTCCCAATTCAGATCAGGGAGACAGACACCCTCTCTACTTTTAAGATTAGGCTTAAAACTTTCCTTTTTGCTAAAGCTTATAGTTAGGGCTGGATCAGGTGACCCTGAACCATCCCTTAGTTATGCTGCTATAGACTTAGACTGCTGGGGGGTTCCCATGATGCACTGAGTGTTTCTTTCTCTTTTTGCTCTGTATGCACCACTCTGCATTTAATCATTAGTGATTGATCTCTGCTCCCCTCCACAGCATGTCTTTTTCCTGGTTCTCTCCCTCAGCCCCAACCAGTCCCAGCAGAAGACTGCCCCTCCCTGAGCCTGGTTCTGCTGGAGGTTTCTTCCTGTTAAAAGGGAGTTTTTCCTTCCCACTGTCGCCAAGTGCTTGCTCACAGGGGGTCGTTTTGACCGTTGGGGTTATTCCTTTAATTATTGTATGGCTTTGCCTTACAATATAAAGCGCCTTGGGGCAACTGTTTGTTGTGATTTGGCGCTATATAAATAAAACTGATTTGATTTTATTTAAGTAGCACTGCGTTTATTTACAAATTTATGTTCAGAGATGCAGGGATGAAAAATCTCTGCTTTTTGGTGGATTTTTACCTGTTTTTTTTTTTTTTTTTTTGCCAGTCGCTTGGGTCATTTTTTAGATCAGTGCAAATCCGTTGTGTTGTAAATTCCCTTTAGTTGTATTAGTTGTTATTTAGGTCAGGCATCGATTTGGACAGCCCCAATGTTCTGTTAGCTTCGGTCGCGTTAGGACCAGTTATTTTTGGCTCCAGCAACGCTCCTAAAGTAGAATTCCTTCGTGAAGAGGGTGAGTTACTTATTTGCAGATGGTTTTCTGTTTTATCGGGGATGGATGTTGCGTGGTGTTGATATTGGTTCCTGCCGAGTGGGGATGTTTTAAGGTATTTGGCATTATTAGCTAAGGGCTAAGCTAACTAGCAGCTATGTGGTTTGTTTAGACGATATTATGTTGAATAAGTTCAGCCAACAGTTATTAGTGTTTGTCTGATGTTACTGTATTAATAAGCACCGTGTGTTTAGGATTTGGAACGAAAATCACATTGTTTTATTTGTGTTTCTGTCTTGCAGAAACCATTAAATCATCCAAACTATTAATTCAGACCATTCAGTGGTTTATGGATGTTTCATTCCAACTCCTGTGCTCCCTGCATGTTAAACTGAGCCATTCAAGTTCATCTTTGAGGCAACAAATCTTCATATAAAGGCTCTGAACTGTTCCTGTGTCCATGTCTGCTCTCTGACCAGAGTTCTGTGGTGGATAAAGTAGATCAGCAAATTAACAATTATCAACGTATCACATTCTCTACACCAGAGAAAAAAAACAGGGGGCTATACGAGGTCTGTCAATAAAGTAACGGTCCTTTTTATTTTTTTCAAAAACTATATGGATTTCATTCATATGTTTTTACGTCAGACATACTTGAACCCTCGTGCGCATGCGTGAGTTTTTCCACGCCTGTCGGTGACGTCATTCGCCTGTGAGCACTCCTTGTGAAGGAGTGGTCCCGCCCCCTCATCGGATTTTCATTGTCAGGAAATGGCGGAATGATTTGGGTTTTTTTTCCATCAGAATTTTTTCAGAAGCTGTTAGAGACTGGCACCTGGAAACCATTCGAAAAATTTATCTGGCTTTCAGTGAAAATTTTACGGGCTTCACAGAGAATAAGGACTGTTACTACAGCTTTAAGGACCCCTTTAAGGACGCCCAGCGCGCCGCGTTCCGAGCTGCGACGACGCGGCACAAGCCACCGGACCATTTCTAAACGGATGGCGCTGTGGATACGAGACCGTCGTGTGCTCTTTCTCTGATTATCACAGGAGCTGGACATCAGCCATTTTCAAGCAGATTTGCTTTTAACAAGAGATTTTGTCATGGAAAGCCGCGTGGAGGCTTCGCGCGTAAAGACCGATTCGCTTTGGAAGCGAGACAAAGGAACACCTCCGTTTCGGCGTGTCAGAGGACAAGTTTGGACATGTCCAGCTCTCCACAATTTCACTGATACTTACTGGACTGGTAAGCATTGAAAGCCGAGATAGACATGTCCAAACTTGTCCTCTGACACGCCGAAACAGAGGTGTTCCTTTGTCTTTCCTCCGCTCGGCTTTCCATGACAAAATCTCTTGTTAAAAGTGAAATCTACTGGAAAATGGCTGATGTCCAGCTCTTGTGATAACCAGAGAAAGAGCACACGACAGTCTCGTATCCACAGAGCCATCCATTTAGAAATGGTCCGGTGGCTTGTGCCGCGTCGTCGCAGCTCGGAGCGCTGCACGCTGACCGTCCTTAAAGGGATCCTTAAAGCTGTAGTAACAGACCTTATTCTCTGTGAAGCCCATAAAATTTTCATCGAAAGCCAGATAAATTTTTCGAATGGTTTCCAGGTGCCAGTCTCTAACAGCTTCTGAAAAAATTCTGATGGGGAAAAAAAAAGTCCTTTTCATTCCGCCATTTCCAGACAATGAAAATCCGATGAGGGGGCGGGACCACTCCTTCCCAAGGCGTGTTAACAGGCGAATGACGTCACCGACAGGTGTGGAAAAACTCAAGCATGTCTGACGTAAAAACATATGAATGAAATCCATATAGTTTTTGAAAAAAGAAAAAGGACCGTTACTTTATTGACAGACCTCGTATATGTATGATGTGTTGGCAATCTGACAACATTGTATGGTGTTCATCCACTTTTTAAAGATGTAAATATAAGACCAGAAAGAAAAATTGAAACATTTAGAAGTAGATTGAAGTATATTTATGTAGTACAGGTAAAAGTCAAGTGGTAGTTCATTACTTTACAGGTATGATTAGTTTTTGTTACTTCATGTTGAAAAGATACATTTGTTAGTTCTTGTGAGAAAAGTACAAGATGAGTGATTTTGAAGAAGGAAAGTTGTGGGTTGTTTTTTTTTTTTTCTCCCACCAAAATGGGAGCTGCACTCACTGCACTTTATTATCTGGAATAGCACCAGATTGCATCTCAGAGCTTCTGGAATTCAAACTTTTTCTGGGGGGGTCATACCCCCTAGTAATTTTTGGTTTCAGCTTTTTTTCATTTTTCACTACTTTCATCCCTGAAGATGAATATAAAATCAAACTTTTTACATCTTATACAACATTTAAATTTGGAAACATTTACATTGTCTCATTGTAAATGAAACTGTCTTTTTGCTTTGCCACAAAATGGGGACAATGTCTCATTGTTTTCATTTCTCTTGAACACTTAATTTTATTTTAACACTCTTAGTTTGATTTAAACAAGCATGTTATGGACATTAATATCATCCGTCTGTTGCTAATCAGATGGTTGTGGCAGGTACATAAGGAAAATGTGGATGTCAGTTGATCTCTGGGATCAGGGTTGGAGTCTCCTTGAGGATTTCAATGTTGTCTCCCACTTGTGATTTGTCAGCCTGGGCAGCAGAGCAGCAGCAGATGATTAAATCGGCCTGTTTTTAGTCTTTCCTCCACTTGGTCGTTGACTCTTTCTTTTGTTGTTGTTGTTTTTTTTTTAAAGTCTTTCTACAAACATGTCTGGAGTCCAGCAGCTGAGGGATATGTTGAAACTACAGTGAACACCTGCTGAAGGAATGATCACAGACCAGGAAGAAGAAATGTGTCATTAGTGCTGGATGCTGTTTTAATCCTCTAAATCTCTCCTACAGAACAGGTTTGTTCACTCAGCTTTGTTTGTGTTACTGATACTAGGGATGGATATTGATAAGATTTTAGCGATATCAATGCCATTATCGATTCTACTTATCGATCCGATTACTTATCGATACCTCTTGTGAATTTTGTACTAAAAGTTGGCTTTACAGGTTTTCTATGTATTTCATTGAGTCTTAAAGTAAATAAATATGAAATTGGTCACTTTATCCTTGATCTCTGGACATAAATAAAAATAAACAAAACGGTGTTTCGCTTTGAAGTTATTCATTCAGACTGGACTCTATCATTCTAATTTGACTCGTCAGAGAGCCGCGCAGTGTTTGGAGCTGTGTGAACAGAACGGAGGACGATTCTCATTTCTTTCTCGCAACAAGACAGGAGTCCCAGTTAGTAACTTTAATCGGCACAAACGTGACTCATGATTGACATATTCAGGGATGAAAGTAGAGCCCGACCGATACATCGGCCGGCCGGTATTATCGGCCAAAATTTTGCCGATACAACGCCGATGATTTCTCAAACGGACAGTTACTGAAATAATGTTTGTGGCGGCCATGTAAAATGTCCTTGCACCGTTTGTCCAGTAGATGGAGCTCTGACTCCATTCAACTGAGAGCTGCTTACACCCCTGCTTAAATGTGTTTGTCACCGCCCCCGTAGTTCGCCGTCTCAGAGGCGATTGCTCTATGAGAGCAATAGAAGTTCAGCTTCCCACAAAATGTCAAAAAATAACTGATCAAATATATACTGTTGTCTGTACATGTCATTGACTAAATATGCGCTACAACACGCTCAACGTTTGTTCAGAATCAGCTTTTTATCTGGTAACGACGCAGCTTTCCTCTCAGTCATTCTCGCAGCTTCACAGTGCTTTAATAGCGAAACAAAGCATGCAGCGAAACGAGACGAGTCATTGGATAAATGCTGGGCTTTGACCCGCCCATCGGACGCTCAGCGTGTCTGTCTATGGGGCCTCGGCTGGCCCGGACGCTCAGCTTCTGCATGATGATTGGATGATCTGTCTTAGGCTGAATACCTTTTTGATTGACAGCAAAATGAGCGAATCAGCGATCTTTTGGTGTAAACATCCGTGGGAGCATTTTCATTCTTTTGAGTTGAACCGGAGACTTTCCTAATCCTCTTAGCGACATTTTCTTTGTTAAAAACGACTAGCGACAAATCGAGCTTCTATTTCTGGTGGTTTAGCTTTAAATTTTCAAAAGCTGCCCCCTTTCCGTACCGTTCTGTTAACATAATGTTTACATTAAACATTAAAATTAACATTAAATCGGTGTGTAACTTTGCAAAAACAATGTCGGACTCTGTAGTTTTCTCTGGGCCCCTCCCCAATCGGACCGGGAGTGACATGTTTAGCCGCATGTTCTCCTTGAATTGCTGGCTGTCTGAGTGGTGTCCAAAAAATTAGGTGGGCTTCATAGATAATTGGCAAAGCTTCTGGGGAAAACCTGGTCTTGTTAGGAGAGACGGCATCCATCCCACTTTGGATGGAGCAGCTCTCATTTCTAGAAATCTGGCCAATTTTCTTAAATCCTCCAAACCGTGACTATCCAGGGTTGGGACCAGGAAGCAGAGTTGTAGTCTTACACACCTCTGCAGCTTCTCTCCCCTTGCCATCCCCTCATTACCCCATCCCCGTAGAGACAGTGCCTGCTCCCAGACTGCCAATAACCAGCAAAAATCTATTTAAGCATAAAAATTCAAAAAGGAAAAATAATATAGCACCTTCAACTGCACCACAGACTAAAACAGTTAAATGTGGTCTATTAAACATTAGGTCTCTCTCTTCTAAGTCCCTGTTGGTAAATGATATAATAATTGATCAACGTATTGATTTATTCTGCCTAACAGAAACCTGGTTACAGCAGGATGAATATGTTAGTTTAAATGAGTCAACACCCCCGAGTCACACTAACTGTCAGAATGCTTGTAGCACGGGCCGAGGCGGAGGATTAGCAGCAATCTTCCATTCCAGCTTATTAATTAATCAAAAACCCAGACAGAGCTTTAATTCATTTGAAAGCTTGTCTCTTAGTCTTGTCCATCCAAATTGGAAGTCCCAAAAAACAGTTTTATTTGTTATTATCTATCGTCCACCTGGTCGTTACTGTGAGTTTCTCTGTGAATTTTCAGACCTTTTGTCTGACTTAGTGCTTAGCTCAGATAAGATAATTATAGTGGGCGATTTTAACATCCACACAGATGCTGAGAATGACAGCCTCAACACTGCATTTAATCTATTATTAGACTCTATTGGCTTTGCTCAAAAAGTAAATGAGTCCACCCACCACTTTAATCATATCTTAGATCTTGTTCTGACTTATGGTATGGAAATAGAAGACTTAACAGTATTCCCTGAAAACTCCCTTCTGTCTGATCATTTCTTAATAACATTTACATTTACTCTGATGGACTACCCAGCAGTGGGGAATAAGTTTCATTACACTAGAAGTCTTTCAGAAAGCGCTGTAACTAGGTTTAAGGATATGATTCCTTCTTTATGTTCTCTAATGCCATATACCAACACAGTGCAGAGTAGCTACCTAAACTCTGTAAGGGAGATAGAGTATCTCGTCAATAGTTTTACATCCTCATTGAAGACAACTTTGGATGCTGTAGCTCCTCTGAAAAAGAGAGCTTTAAATCAGAAGTGTCTGACTCCGTGGTATAACTCACAAACTCGTAGCTTAAAGCAGATAACCCGTAAGTTGGAGAGGAAATGGCGTCTCACTAATTTAGAAGATCTTCACTTAGCCTGGAAAAAGAGTCTGTTGCTCTATAAAAAAGCCCTCCGTAAAGCTAGGACATCTTTCTACTCATCACTAATTGAAGAAAATAAGAACAACCCCAGGTTTCTTTTCAGCACTGTAGCCAGGCTGACAAAGAGTCAGAGCTCAATAGAGCTGAGTATTCCATTAACTTTAACTAGTAATGACTTCATGACTTTCTTTGCTAACAAAATTTTAACTATTAGAGAAAAAATTACTCATAACCATCCCAAAGACGTATCGTTATCTTTGGCTGCTTTCAGTGATGCCGGTATTTGGTTAGACTCTTTCTCTCCGATTGTTCTGTCTGAGTTATTTTCATTAGTTACTTCATCCAAACCATCAACATGTTTATTAGACCCCATTCCTACCAGGCTGCTCAAGGAAGCCCTACCATTATTTAATGCTTCGATCTTAAATATGATCAATCTATCTTTGTTAGTTGGCTATGTACCACAGGCTTTTAAGGTGGCAGTAATTAAACCATTACTTAAAAAGCCATCACTTGACCCAGCTATCTTAGCTAATTATAGGCCAATCTCCAACCTTCCTTTTCTCTCAAAAATTCTTGAAAGGGTAGTTGTAAAACAGCTAACTGATCATCTGCAGAGGAATGGTCTATTTGAAGAGTTTCAGTCAGGTTTTAGAATTCATCATAGTACAGAAACAGCATTAGTGAAGGTTACAAATGATCTTCTTATGGCCTCGGACAGTGGACTCATCTCTGTGCTTGTTCTGTTAGACCTCAGTGCTGCTTTTGATACTGTTGACCATAAAATTTTATTACAGAGATTAGAGCATGCCATAGGTATTAAAGGCACTGCGCTGCGGTGGTTTGAATCATATTTGTCTAATAGATTACAATTTGTTCATGTAAATGGGGAATCTTCTTCACAGACTAAAGTTAATTATGGAGTTCCACAAGGTTCTGTGCTAGGACCAATTTTATTCACTTTATACATGCTTCCCTTAGGCAGTATTATTAGACGGTATCGCTTAAATTTTCATTGTTACGCAGATGATACCCAGCTTTATCTATCCATGAAGCCAGAGGACACACACCAATTAGCTAAACTGCAGGATTGTCTTACAGACATAAAGACATGGATGACCTCTAATTTCCTGCTTTTAAACGCAGATAAAACTGAAGTTATTGTACTTGGCCCCACAAATCTTAGAAACATGGTGTCTAACCAGATCCTTACTCTGGATGGCATTACCCTGACCTCTAGTAATACTGTGAGAAATCTTGGAGTCATTTTTGATCAGGATATGTCATTCAATGCACATATTAAACAAATATGTAAGACTGCTTTTTTGCATTTGTGCAATATCTCTAAAATTAGAAAGGTCTTGTCTCAGAGTGATGCTGAAAAACTAATTCATGCATTTATTTCCTCTAGGCTGGACTATTGTAATTCATTATTATCAGGTTGTCCTAAAAGTTCCCTAAAAAGCCTTCAGTTAATTCAAAATGCTGCAGCTAGAGTACTGACGGGGACTAGAAGGAGAGAGCATATCTCACCCATATTGGCCTCTCTTCATTGGCTTCCTGTTAATTCTAGAATAGAATTTAAAATTCTTCTTCTTACTTATAAGGTTTTGAATAATCAGGTCCCATCTTATCTTAGGGACCTCGTAGTACCATATCACCCCAATAGAGCGCTTCGCTCTCAGACTGCAGGGTTACTTGTAGTTCCTAGGGTTTGTAAGAGTAGAATGGGAGGCAGAGCCTTCAGCTTTCAGGCTCCTCTCCTGTGGAACCAGCTCCCAATTCAGATCAGGGAGACAGACACCCTCTCTACTTTTAAGATTAGGCTTAAAACTTTCCTTTTTGCTAAAGCTTATAGTTAGGGCTGGATCAGGTGACCCTGAACCATCCCTTAGTTATGCTGCTATAGACTTAGACTGCTGGGGGGTTCCCATGATGCACTGAGTGTTTCTTTCTCTTTTTGCTCTGTATGCACCACTCTGCATTTAATCATTAGTGATTGATCTCTGCTCCCCTCCACAGCATGTCTTTTTCCTGGTTCTCTCCCTCAGCCCCAACCAGTCCCAGCAGAAGACTGCCCCTCCCTGAGCCTGGTTCTGCTGGAGGTTTCTTCCTGTTAAGAGGGAGTTTTTCCTTCCCACTGTAGCCAAGTGCTTGCTCACAGGGGGTCGTTTTGACCGTTGGGGTTTTACATAATTATTGTATGGCCTTGCCTTACAATATAAAGCGCCTTGGGGCAACTGTTTGTTGTGATTTGGCGCTATATAAAAAAATTGATTGATTGATAATGAAAAATATCCTGCCAGTCCTATCGTCTGTTTGATTTCCACCCAAAGGGACCAAGAATGAAGGGTGAATGTTTCAAGAGTTTTTTTTTTTTTTTTTGTAATGTTATTTATCTTTTCCTTAGAGATTAATGGAACTTTGCACAGATTTTTTTTTTTTTTGTACTAGACAGTTCTTTGTTACTGTTCTTGAAAATTGCACAAACATACTACAGGGTCTTGTGAAAAGAATCTTATTTTACTGTTATGATAGTTTCCTCACATGTTATATCAGGGTCCATGTTTGTTAAAATATTCTACCAGCACATTGCATTTTTTGAACTTGAAAATTCTTCTCTGTTATAAAGTTAATCAATATGAGGACAAAGCTTCAGCTTTTAGCTCATACATTTTTTGTTAAGGGTCCAAAAAAGAACATTTTATTCATAAAAAAAAAAAAATATCGGCTGATCTATCGGCAAATCAGCCGATTTATCGATATATCGGCATTTTTTTTCATCCAAATATCAGTATCGGCATCGGCCTCAAAAAATCCATATCGGTCGGGCTCTAGATGAAAGTGGTGAAAAACAAAAAAAGCTGAAACCCAAAATTACCCCCAACACCACCCGCACTAAAATGTTTGAATTCTAGAAGCTCTGAAATGCAATCTTGGACTATTCCAGACAATAAACTGGAGTGAGTGCAGCATCCATTTAAGCCTGGTTCACACGACCGGATTTTAAAATTATCTTTAGGTTTCCAAAACCTGAGAGACCACACACCTGAAGATAAAAAATCATGGATCTAACAGGTTTGGTCGTACAGTGTGTGGTGTTCAGCCACACGGTAATAACAACACCACACACGAACAGATTTAACACACGAACATTTACAGTTCAGACAGGAAATCTCGCCAAAATCTCTCGAGATTAAACGTGACTTCAGAGTAAACAAACGGAGGTACTTTGTGGACTATTTAAAATAGAGGGGATAAACGATACAAAAAGAAAATTAATCAGTCGGCATTTGTTTGTGGATCTGTGTGGATTTTGCAAAAGGTGTCTCAAAATGACGTTGCAGAGGAAAGCGATGAATGAGTGTAATTGGTGATCCACAAATGCTGAAACTCAATTCACAAATACAATTTCCAGTTTTACAAATGTAATTTTTTTTTTTTTTTTTTTTTACAAATTAAGTTTTATATTTGCAGTTGCAGGGTGGTGGCTAAGTGGTTAATGCGCTTGGTTTCAGTTCGGAAGGTTCTGGGTTCAAATCCCACCCCTGCCACATTTCTCCATGTAATGTGGAGTTGCGTCAGGAAGGGCATCCGGCGTAAAACCTGTGCCAAATCAACATGCAGATCCACCTTGGATTTGCTGTGGCGACCCGAGTGCAAACAAGGGAGCAGCCGAAGGGACTTACTAAGTTTTATATTTGCAAATAATGTTGTATTTGCAAAGACCAATTTAAAAGTTACAAATATAAAATTTGCATTTGTGGATATCTGAACACATTTGCAAATCAATGATTATTTGTAGATCACCCTGTTTGCATTTACAAATATTAATGAGACAATTTTAAGCCCATAGAGAAGGGGCGGATGTCATCAAGAGGCGTGGTGTGTGTTACTTCATGTGTGGCAGAATTAAATAAATGGAGTTGTGTTCCTCTTCAAAGTTAAAAAAAAAAAAAAAATATATATATATATAATATTATTTACAATATTTTAACATGCCAAATTGTGTACTTTTCTCTACTTGCAGCTGAACCTGTCGGCCACCGTGTCGAGTCCGTGACACGAACACTCGACTCATCAAGAAGGGCAAAGGGAAGTCGGGGAAGGAGATAATGATGATGAAATCTGGACAAACCAGCAATGCTTCATCATGGGATCCAAGTGTAAGTACAAACATTACTTTAATTTCCTAAATTTATTACATTAATTAATTACATGTTTTTTAAACTTCCCATAAACCTTACCTTTGTTTCTGATTTTGTCTCTGCAGGTGGAGGTGGTTATCCTTGAGCACTCGGGCATCTTGGATGCTGCTGAAGCTGCTGCTGCACAGGAGGCTGTGGACGTAGACTCTGAAGGCGAACCGAGGACTTCCACTTCAGCTGGTCCAAGAAGGCGAAGTATCAAAGAAGACGAGATGGACCGAATGTTACTGCTAATGCAGGAACGAGCAGAGGAGAGTCGGGCCCGCATGGAAGAACTGCAAAAGTGTAAAGAGCAGCACCTCAGCACAGCTAGGAACGCCTTCGCAGCCTATGTCCGGGACTCCTTAAACACCATGTCAGAATGGAGCTACAGAAAAGCAAAGGATGAAATCTGCCGGGTGTTGACAAAATATGAAAATGGGGCTGAAGAGGATCGGGTCAAGCAACAACAGAAGTTCCAACAGCAACCACCTCACCACCACACAAAGCCACGACACACTGTCCTGCCTGTCCGAGGACTGCAGCCGCTCCTGTCCTGGTAAACACAACTTGGAATCATTTTCAGTCGCATTAAAAAAATAAGTATTTTTCAGTCCTATTACACATAAATTACAATCATTTTTATATATGTTGTTCAATAAAGACAGAAGAAGATTTAAAGATTGTTGATAACAGTTTTATTATTTAGAACATAATAAATTTTCATGTCTTCTAACAAATCAGTTTTGCCAAATGAACAAATTTAAACATGAGAGTTCCAACTTACAATGTGCATATAATTATACACAATGTTCAAATGTGGCACATTTCTCTCTGCCATGGCACTGCACCCGCCTCGGAATTGCACCAATACTTCAGTAAGTTCCTTTGGATCTTGCCGGGGTTATTTGCAGTATTGTGCCCTCTATGGATTTTTATATCCTGCAGATCGTTCCCTTGCCTCCACGCTCCAGGCACCAACTGCCGAGTGGGGATATCTTCAAGATCAATGATGTTATTCTGGAGGCCGGGCATCTATTCCGCATAAGATTATGGAGCACCATACAGGTTTGGACAATGACTCACACAGTCCTCGGAGTGTGGTGCATTGTCGCCAGGAGATCCTAGAACCAATTTGCTAGAATTCCAAGTGCATTTTCTACCCTCTTCTTGCACGTGACAGTCTGTAATTGAAGTTCTGTTCTTCGTCTGTGAGGTGGCGATGAGCGTATGGTTTCATCAGAGTAGGACACAAAGCAAAGGCATCATCTCCAACCCAAGAGAATGATACGGCTTCTGTGTCATGTGGGAGTGGCCGTGGGTCAGGAAGGCCTATTGTGCCGTCTTCAAGGCGGGCCTTCAGTTCAGATTTGTTATAAATCTGGGCATCACTTAATGATCCTTTACCTAAAATAGAAATTAAGAGTAAAGAATTAGAACAAATAAAAATTAATAAATTACTATATTTAATTAAAATTTTAAATTGATTTTTATCTCTACCTTCCACCGATGTCTGCCTAGATGAACTTGGAGTCTGAATCAACCAAGGCAAGGAGAACAACACTAAAGAATCTTTTATAATTGCGGCACATGCTTCCTGTACCAGGAGGACACAAGCAGTATGCTTGTCTTCAAGGGCACCACAACAGATCAGAAAATTGCCATTTCCTGAAGAAGCCCTCGGCAATAGCCAGCCACTGTAGAGTTGAAGTTGGAGGTGTCAAACATTTGTCCATGAGCTCTTCACAGGTGGCTTTACACGCTTCTCGGACAGCAACAGCAGTTGTGAGGAATGCACCCTCCATACTGCATACTGCGGTACTTGGTTCCAGAAGCCAAATAATGGAGTCAGTGCCAGCTTCAGGCCTGGATCCAGAGCCGCTCAGTAACACATCCCCTGCTTTGTGATATGTGGACCAACTCTCCTGAGAAGCTCATTATACATCTCGGGCGGCATTCGCATAAAGTTACGGATTGACTGTGGATATTGGCCCTCAGTTTAACCATGAGTTGGTCATACAGACCAAACTGTCTTTGGCACTGAATCCATGGTCTTGACCACCATCTCATGAGGTGGGCTTCATAGACAATTGCCAAAGTTTCTGGGGAAAACCTGGTCTTATTAGGAGAGATGGCATCCATCCCACTTTGGATGGAGCAGCTCTCATTTCTAGAAATCTGGCCAATTTTATTAAACCCTCGAAACCGTGACCATCCAGGGTTGGGACCAGGAAGCAGAGTTGTAGTCTTACACACCTCTCTGCAGCTTCTCTCCCCCTGCCATCCCCTCATTACCCCATCCCCGTAGAGACGGTGCCTGCTCCCAGACCACCAATAACCAGTAAAAATCTATTTAAGCATAAAAATTCAAAAAGAAAAAATAATATAGCACCTTCAACTGCACCACAGACTAAAACAGTTAAATGTGGTCTATTAAACATTAGGTCTCTCTCTTCTAAGTCCCTGTTGGTAAATGATATAATAATTGATCAACATATTGATTTATTCTGCCTTACAGAAACCTGGTTACAGCAGGATGAATGTTAGTTTAAATGAGTCAACGCCCCCGAGTCACACTAACTGTCAGAATGCTCGTAGCACGGGCCGAGGGGGAGGATTAGCATGAATCTTCCACTCCAGCTTATTAATTAATCAATAAACCACACAGAACTTTAATTCATTTGAAAGCTTGACTCTTAGTCTTGTCCATCCAAATTGGAAGTCCCAAAAAACAGTTTTATTTGTTGTAATCTATCATCCACCTGGTCGTTACTGTGAGTGTCTCTGTGAATTTTCAGACCTTTTGTCTGACTTAGTGCTTAGCTCAGATAAGATATTATAGTGGGCGATTTTAACATCCACATAGATGCTGAGAATGACAGCCTCAACACTGCATTTAATCTATTATTAGACTCAATTGGCTTCGCTCAAAATGTAAATGAGTCCACCCACCGCTTTAATCATACATTAGATCTTGTTCTGACTTATGGTATGGAAATTGAAGACTTAACAGTATTCCCTGAAAACCCCCTTCTGTCTGATCATTTCTTAATAACATTTACTTTAATTGACTACCCAGCAGTGGGAAATAAGATTCATTACAGTAGAAGTCTTTCGGAAAGTGCTGTAACTAGGTTTAAGGATATGATTCCTTCTTTATGTTCTCTAATGCCATATACCAACACAGTGCAGAGTAGCTACCTAAACTCTGTGAGTGAGATAGATTATCTCGTCAATAGTTTCACATCCTCATTGAGCACAACTTTGGATACCGTAGCTCCTCTGAAAAAGAGAGCCTTAAATCAGAAGTGCCTGACTCCGTGGTATAACTCACAAACTCTCAGCTTAAAGCAGATAACCCGTAAGTTGGAGAGGAAATGGCGTCTCAATCATTTTGAAGATCTTCACTTAGCCTGGAAAAAGAGTCTGTTGCTCTATAAAAAGCCATCCGTAAAGCTAGGACATCTTACTGCTCATCACTAATTGAAGAAAATAAGAACAACCCCAGGTTTCTTTTCAGCACTGTAGCTAGGCTGACAAAGAGTCAGAGCTCTATCGAGCCGAGTATTCCTTTAACTTTAACTAGTAATGACTTCATGACTTTCTTTGCTAATAAAATTTTAACTATTAGAGAAAAAACTTACTCATAACCATCCCAAAGACATATCGTTATCTTTGGCTGCTTTCAGCAATGCTTGTATTTGGTTAGACTCTTTCTCTCCGATTGTTCTGAGTTATTTTCATTAGTTACTTCCTCCAAACCATCAACATGTCTATTAGACCCCATTCCTACCAGGCTGCTCAAAGAAGCCCTACCATTAATTAATGCTTCGACCTTAAATATGATCAATCTATATTTATTAGTTGGCTATGTACCACAGGCTTTTAAGGTGGTAGTAATTAAACCATTACTTAAAAAGCCATCACTTGACGCAGCTATCTTAGCTAATTATACGCCAGTCTCCAACCTTCCTTTTCTCTCAAAAATTCTAGAAAGGGTAGTTGTAAAACGGCTAACTGATCATCTGCAGAGGAATGGTCTATTTGAAGAGTTTCAGTCAGGTTTTAGAATTCATCATAGTACAGAAACAGCATTAGTAAAGGGTACAAATGATCCTCTTATGGCCTCAGACAGTGGACTCATCTCTGTGCTTGTCCTGTTAGACCTCAGCGCTGCTTTTGATACTGTTGACCATAAAAGTTTATTACAGAGATTTGAGCATGCCATAGGTATTAAAGGCACTGTGCTGCGGTGGTTTGAATCATATTTATCTAATAGATTACAATTTGTTCATGTAAATGGGGAATCTTCTTCACAGACTAAGGTTAATTATGGAGTTCCACAAGGTTCTGTGCTAGGACCAATTTTATTCACTTTATACATGTTTCCCTTAGGCAGTATTATTAGACGGCATTGCTTAAATTTTCATTGTTACGCAGATGATACCCAGCTTTATCTATCCATGAAGCCAGAGGACACACACCAATTAGCTAAACTGCAGGATTGTCTTACAGACATAAAGACATGGATGACCTCTAATTTCCTGCTTTTAAACTCAGATAAAACTGAAGTTATTGTACTTGGCCCCACAAATCTTAGAAACATGGTGTCTAACCAGATTCTTACTCTGGATGGCATTACCCTGACCTCTAGTAATACTGTGAGAAATCTTGGAGTAATCTTTGATCAGCATATGTCCTTCAATGCGCATATTAAGCAAATTTGTGGGACTGCTTTTTTGCATTTGCACAATAGCTCCAAAATTAGAAAGGTCTTGTCTCAGATTGATGCTGAAAAACTAATTCATGCATTTATTTCCTCTAGGCTGGACTATTGTAATTCATTATTATCAGGTTGTCCTAAAAGTTCCCTGAAAAGCCTTCAGTTAATTCAAAATGCTGCAGCTAGAGTACTGACAGGGACTAGAAGGAGAGAGCATATCTCACCCATATGGGCCTCTCTTCATTGGCTTCCTGTTAATTCTAGAATAGAAGTTAAAATTCTTCTTCTTACTTATAAGGTTTTGAATAATCAGGTCCCATCTTATCTTAGGGACCTCATAGTACCATATCACCCCAATAGAGTGCTTCGCTCTTAGACTGCAGGCTTACTTGTAGTTCCTAGGGTTTGTAAGAGTAGAATGGGCGGCAGAGCCTTCAGCTTCCATGTTCGTCTCCTGTGGAACCAGCTCCCAATTCAGATCAGGGAGACAGACACCCTCTCTACTTTTAAGATTAGGCTTAAAACTTTTCCTTTTTGCTAAAGCTTATAGTTAGGGCTGGATCAGGTGACCCTGAACCATCCCTTAGTTATGCTGCTATAGACTTAGACTGCTGGGGGGTTCCCATGATGCACTGAGTGTTTCTTTCTCTTTTTGCTCTGTATGCACCACTCTGCATTTAATCACCAGTGATTGATCTCTGCTCTCTTCCACAGCATGTCTTTTTCCTGGTTCTCTCCCTCAGCCCCAACCAGTCCCAGCAGAAGACTGCCCCTCCCTGAGCCTGGTTCTGCTGGAGGTTTCTTCCTGTTAAAAGGGAGTTTTTCCTTCCCACTGTCTTGCTCACAGGGGGTCGTTTTGACCATTGGGGTTTTTCTGTAATTATTGTATGGCTTTTGCCTTACAATATAAAGCACCTTGGGGCAACTGTTTGTGATTTGGCGCTATATAAATAAATTGATTTGATCTCTGTTGCTGCCCCTTTGCCATTGGTACATGTTCACAATGAATTCATCGTCAACTTTGGCCTCAAGAACAGCTATCTCGCACTCGTTGATAAGGCAGGCTGGCTCGTCCCCATGCTGGGGATCATCACCGTCCATGGCACTAGTAACGGGGAACTGTCCGTGTCAGACGAAGGCTGCGTGCACACCCAGGTTAGCCACAAATGTTTGAAACGTCCGTACATAGTTGATTAAACGTTCTTAACGCTGTTGTTACTGTATGAAAACATTACTTTACAAGAATGTTTCATTCAGTTTGTCGAGGCTTTAGTTATTGATTAATTCAGATGTTGTTGTGTTCATTCAATACGTCGGACATGTGAGGTCGAATGCAGATTACAAAGTCGAACAAAATGCTAATGTTACAAAAACTAAACACACAATAAGAAATTGACAAAAACGACAGCAAAACAAAATACGGTTGTTGGCAGCATTCGTTCAGATTTTATGAGTTTATAAACTCTGACAAAGTGCCAGCTGCAGCAACGAAGCTGAGCGAAGGTTAAATGATGCCAACAAAAGTTCAGATTTGGGACTTTCGTTTGGGCTTTGTTGTCCTTCCTTAGTGCTGTGTGACCAGAACTTTAGGAAAACTTTCATGTCTGGTGATGTCTGGGAACAGAGTTGGTGTCTCTTGCTTTAGAACGTCTGTCCCAGCACAGGGACATTTCGGTGTTGTCTCACACTTGTGATTGGTCAGCCTGGGCAGCAGAGCAGCAGCAGCAGATTATTAAATCGGCCTGTTTTTAGTCTTTCCTCCACTTGGTCGTTGACTCTCTCTTTTGTGTGTTTTAAAGTCTTTCTACAAACATGTCTGAAGTCCAACAGCTGAGGGACACGTTGAAACTACAGCAAACACCTGCTGATGAGGGAATGATCACAGACCAGGAAGAAGAAATGTGTCATTTAAAAGAAGAGAACAAAAGAGGTAAAGGGCTGGATGCTGTTTTTAATCCTCCAAATCTCTCCTACAGAACAGGTTTGTTCACTCAGCTTTGTTTGTGTTACTGATACTTTATAACATGTTGTTGTAACAGTCAAATATTTTACTCCTCTGGTATTCCTCCAGAGATTCTGTCAATACTTACACAACAGGATGAGGAGGATTTTGATGAAAGATGCATGTAAAATCTCTGGATAATTTGTTACTGAAGGAAAGTGATGTCACCGTCCTCAATGTTTCATCTCCCTTTGTCCAAGATCAGCAGGGACTTTGAATTTACAACCCCTGGCAATAATTATGGAATCACCGGCCTCAGAGGATGTTCATTCATTTGTTTAATTTTGTAGAATAAAAGCAGATCACAGACATGACACAAAACTAAATTCATTTCAAATGGCAACTTTCTGGCTTTAAGAAACACTATAAGAAATCAGAAAAAAAATTGTGGCAGTCAGTAACGGTTACCTTTTTAGACCAAGCAGAGGGAAAAAAATATAGAATCACTCAATTCTGAGGAAAAAATTATGAATCATGAACAACAAAAGAACGCTCCAACACATCACTAGTAATTTGTTGCACCACCTCTGGCTTTTATAACAGCTTGCAGTCTCTGAGGCATGGACTTAATGAGTGACAAACAGTACTCTTCATCAATCTGGCTCCAACTTTCTCTGATTGCTGTTGCCAGATCAGCTTTGCAGGTTGGAGCCTTGTCATGGACCATTTTCTTCAACTTGCACTAAAGATTTTCAGTTGGATTAAGATCCGGACTATTTGCAGACCATGACATTGACCCTGTGTGTCTATTTGCAAGGAATGTTTTCACAGTTTTTGCTCTATGGCAAGATGCATTATCATCTTGATAAATGATTTCATCATCCCCAAACATCCTTTCACTTGATGGGATAAGAAAAGTGTCCAAAATAATCAACGTAAACTTGTGCATTTATTGATGATGTAATGACAGCCATCTCCCCAGTGCCTTTACCTGACATGCAGCCCCATATCATCAATGACTGGAAATTTATATGACTTTCATCCAGTCATCCACAGTCCACAATTGCTTTTCCTTAGCCCATTGTATCCTTGTTTTTTTCTGTTTAGGTGTTAATGATGGCTTTCGTTTAGCATTTCTGTATGTAAATCCCATTTCCTTTAGGCGGTTTCTTACAGTTCGGTCACAGACGTTGACTCCAGTTTCCTCCCATTCGTTCCTCATTTGTTGTGCATTTTCTATTTTTGAGACATATTGCTTTAAGTTTTCTGTCTTGACGCTTTGATGTCTTCCTTGGTCTACCAGTATGTTTGTCTTTAACAACCTTTGTTTGTATTTGGTCCAGAGTTTAGACACAGCTGACTGTGAACAACCAACATCTTTTGCAACATTGCGTGATGATTTACCCTCTTTTAAGAGTTTGATAATCCTCTCCTTTGTTTCAATTGACATCTCTCATGTTGGAGCCATGATTCATGTCAGTCCACTTGGTGCAACAGCTCTCCAAGGTGTGATCACTCCTTTTTAGATGCAGACTAACGAGCAGATCTGATTTGATGCAGGTGTTAGTTTTGGGGATGAAAATTTACAGGGTGATTCCATAATTTTTTCCTCAGAATTGAGTGAGTCCATATTTTTTTCCCTCTGCTTGGTCTAAAAAAGTAACCGTTACTGACTGCCACAATTTTTTTTTCTTGATTTCTTATAGTGTTTCTTAAAGCCAGAAAGTTGCCATTTGAAATGACTTTAGTTTTGTGTCATGTCTGTGATCTGCTTTTTTTCTACAAAATTAAACAACCGAATGAACATCCTTCGAGGCCGGTGATTCCATAATTTTTGCCAGGGGTTGTAGAAATGAACAAAGGTAACTGAAAGGATTCTGGTGGCAGTGATTTGTGTATTCTGGCATGTAGAGGTTTGGTTTATTTTGATCCAATGCTTGTCAGTAAAAGGTGAACATCAATAACCTGTTGTACACTAGTAAGAGCAGCTCTGGTTATGAGCAGACCAAGAATAATTATCTTTACTCACAGAATTTATTCATCACTGCAATATTAATTCAGATCAACATGACTTCAATAAATAAAATCCATTATTTTCTACAGCTCCCATCAACAACCCAAAATGGGGAACTTTTCCTTGGTAACTTCGTACTATTAATAGCCGGCTTTGTGACCAGACGTGACATGTCAACCTGAATAGTTTAAATTTGGAAGTGTGCAGAAATATTAGATTAGATATACTTTATTGATCTCACAGTGGAGAAATTACGTTTACACTCCAGTTACCTCAGACAGCAATTAGTCCACAATTACTTGTTTACTGTAATAATGGCACACATCAGAATTAAAGGCAACACGTGTTTTCAAACACAACAAATGTGTGTGTTTGCAAAAGAGAAAGAGAGGCTGTGATGGAAGTCTGGTCCCAGAAACAGTCTTTGTTAAAGTAGACCTGCATTGAAATAAATGCAGTCAGATCTTTGAACCAAAAACTGACTTATATTTACACATAAGATCCTTCTGAATGTTGTAAAGTAAATCTGCAAGCCCAGATCTGTCATTCAATGGAGAAATCTTCATTTTAAAATGACAAATTTACAGCTAAAATTTAGCCCTCCGCAAAACTGTCATCACATCCGAGACGCTGCCGAGATGTCAGGGAGAAGACCCTCTCCCAGCATGCATGCATTGCTCGCGCCAACTGTAATTTGTGGATTTACGTCAGTTTGCATCTGCACCTTTTTTTTCTTTTTCTTGTCTTATATGGAAGGATCTAATTTTTTTTAAAACTTCATATTGTCTTGCGGTACGCTTGGTGAGTACACATTTCTTTTATTTGTGCTTGAAAATTATTTTTGGGGACTTTTTCATACGCCGTTTGAGTGGTGTCACATTGAAAATCTACTGTCTCACCTCCGGTGTTACCGTCGCGGGGTACGAAGGCGAGACCCGCAAAGAACCCAAGTCATTAAAAAAGATATAAACCTCTCTCAATGGCCACGGAGCTCTGCCGCTCCGATTACCGAGACGTGCGGCGCTGCGGATTTTGCCGCAAGAAGTCTGTCCTTGCGAGCAACAGATGTCACCGGCCGCTCCGCATCAAAACAGCGTGCGTAGTCTCTGGACTTGTGCCAAGTTGGCTGCACCTCCATTCAGTAGACAAAGTGTCTGCTGCTGCACAGCAGACACGGGGGTGTGCGTGACCTGCTGCGGCATTTACCGAGCCTGTGCACTCGGTAAGTGCATCGGAGGCAGAGAACAAGGCGTCGGTGAAGAATGGCGCCAGCTGTTGATGTTGAACGACCACAGCAAAAAAAGGCTCTGAAGCCTGCTGACTTCTTTTTAACCCTTGAGACACAGAGCAAGTCTGCATCCAAGGACCACAGGGCACGAGGAGGCACATAAGATAAGATAACATATCTTAGGGACCTCATAGTACCATATCACCCCAATAGAGCACTTCGCTGTCAGACTGCAGGCTTACTTGTAGTTCCTAGGGTTTGTAAGAGTAGAATGGGAGGCAGAGCCTTCAGCTTTCAGGCTCCTCTCCTGTGAAACCAGCTCCCAATTCAGATCAGGGAGACAGACACCCTCTCTACTTTTAAGATTAGGCTTAAAACTTTCCTTTTTGCTAAAGCTTATAGTTAGGGCTGGATCAGGTGACCCTGAACCATCCCTTAGTTATGCTGCTATAGACGTAGACTGCTGGGGGGGTTCCCATGATGCACTGAGTGTTTCTTTCTCTTTTTGCTCTGTATGCACCACTCTGCATTTAATCATTAGTGATTGATCTCTGCTCCCCTCCACAGCATGTCTTTTTCCTGGTTCTCTCCCTCAGCCCCAACCAGTCCCAGCAGAAGACTGCCCCTCCCTGAGCCTGGTTCTGCTGGAGGTTTCTTCCTGTTAAAAGGGAGTTTTTCCTTCCCACTGTTGCCAAGTGCTTGCTCACAGGGGGTCGTTTTGACCGTTGGGGTTTTTCCGTAATTATTGTATGGCCTTGCCTTACAATATAAAGCGCCTTGGGGCAACTGTTTGTTGTGATTTGGCGCTATATAAATAAAATTGATTTGATTTTAAGGCTGAACAAGTTCAGCAAGATAGTTGAGTTCATGACCGTTTAGAGCAGAGGTCTCAAATCAGTTCCAGAAAGGGCCGAGAGGGTGCAGGCTTTCTGTGCAACCACCCACTCCAGCAGGTGATTTCACTGATTAACTGATTTCACCTGCTCAAAGTGATTAACATCACTTTGAGTGAGAAGGTCTCAGAAGACTGTTTGAGACCTCTGGTTTAGAGCCTGAAATGTCTAACAAAATCTTGAAATCTAGTCCTTGAGTCAGTGAAGGGAAGCCAGAATGTCTGTGATCAAACCTCCTGGTTTTCATTAAAACTCGAGCAACAGTAATTCTGTCCGATCTGTAGACATCAAACAATATTTTATAGCAATCCAGAAAATAACACTGCAATAGTCAGTTGTGGAAGAAAAGGACGTGAATTATAATTTATGAAATTTAAAACAAATGATGTACATTTCCACTTCATCAGTTCCATCAGTGCAATAACTTACTGTCATCAGGTCAAACTCACCACTGATACTTTATTTTAGTGAGTGTTGTCACTAACATTTATTGTTAAATTAATTGTATTGTTTCTTTGCAGACATGCAGCCGTTGTTGGTGATTAAACAAGAAGCTCTCCCTGAACACCAGGAATGGAATTTGAGTGTTGACCAGGATGACATTAAAGAAGAAGAGAAGCTATGGATAAGTCAGCAGGGAGAGCAGCTTCAGCAGCTGGAGGAGGCAGATTTCACCAAGTTTGGTTTCATTGCCGTCCCTGTAAAGAGTGAAAATGATGATGAAAAACCAGAGTCATCACAGCTTCATCAAAGCCGAAGTGATGAGAGCACAGAGACTGAGCCTGTAGCCAGCAGCTCATCTGTACACAGAACACTGACACCAGAAGCTGATGGAGAGGACGATGGAGGATCACAACCAGCCAGCAACTCAGGTCCAAACAGTCCTTTACAACCAGATACCAGTGGCAGGAGTTCAGACAGTTCTGGAACTGAGACTGATGACAGTGATGACTGGAAACAGACCAATATTGTTCATTCAGGCAACACCGATGAAAAACTATTTAAAGGCTCTAAATATGGAAAAACATCTGGTCACATGAACAACTCAGAGCAACAAAAGGGGAGGAAAGCAAGAAGAAAACCATTTAGCTGTTCTGATGGGAGTAAAGGACAGAAACAGAAGGGCACTCTGAACAAAGACATTAGAATTCAGACAGGACAGAAAGCATTTCACTGTTCTGAGTGTGGTAAAAGGTTTGGACGAAAGGGCAACCTGACCAAACACATGATAATTCATACAGGGCAAAAAGCATTTGTCTGTTCTGCGTGTGGTAAAAGGTTTGGTCGAAAGGGCACCCTGAAAACACACATGATAATTCATACAGGACAAAAAGCATTTGTCTGTTCTGAGTGCGGTCAAAGATTTGGACGAAAGAGCAACCTGAAAACACACATGATAATTCATACAGGACAAAAAGCATTTGTCTGTTCTGAGTGTGGTAAAAGGTTTGGACAAAAGAGCCACCTGACCAAACACATAATAATTCATACAGGGCAAAAAGAATTTGTCTGTTCTGAGTGCGGTCAAAGATTTCGACGAAAGAGCCACCTGAAAACACACATGATAATTCATACAGGACAAAAAGCATTTGTCTGTTCTGAGTGTGGTCAAAGGTTTGGACAAAAGGGCACCCTGACCAAACACATGATAATTCATACAGGACAAAAAGCATTTGTCTGTTCTGAGTGTGGTAAAAGGTTTGGACAAAAGGGCAACATGAAAACACACATGATAATTCATACAAGACAAAAAGACGAGCAACTCACTGCTCCCCGAAAAAATGAACAGTTCACCAGCTCATCTACAAAATAATATACAGGTGCACACAGACCCAGAACAGCAGGAACTAGAAGAGGAATTGGCAAATAAGATTGAAGAAACAAGAAAAATGGACATGAAAGCGCCCAATGCTGACTAAACTAAAGGAGAATACAAAATTCAAAAATATCCTGCAAAAAGTTAACATAGGACTGACCAAATTGGTCCCAAAAGGAGCCACATTGACAGAGTTAAACTCTGTAAATTATGGAGCGGCATGGTACATAGAAAGTAAACTAGCCCCACAAGATTTGGAGAGAAACGGAACCACAAATGAGAAAAAGAAATTACAACAAAAAATCAGCAGCCTAAGAGCAGAGATCTCCCAAATGGCCACATTTTTGGGAAACAAGAACCACAAAAAGAATCTTAAAAAAATAAATCGCATTAAAAGTAAATACAATGTTGAAGACAAACTGCTAGGTGGAAGGCTGGCTGAACATCAAGCCTTTCTTGTCCTAATTTGTGCTGCGAAAGCACAAATTAGGACAAGAAAATGCAAGCAAAACAGAAACAAACTATTTGCAAAAAATCCCAGACTAGTGTACAGAAAACTGACAAACGACACAATAGAAGTACAACAACCACCTGAGAGGAAATTGAAAAGTTCTGGAGACCACTCTTTGAAGACCCAAAACAGCACCAAGAGGCTGAATGGATTGAAAAAATACAACAGAAAAACAAAGACAAACAACAAATGCCAGCAATTGTAATCACTGAAGAGGAAATCAGAACGAAAATGAGTGAATACAGTAACTTCAAGGCACCTGGCATCGACAAAATCCCAAATTTTTGGCTGAAAAGACTGACAGCATTACACCACCATTATGCCATGCCTTTCACAAAAATATTGAACGGAGAAGAGGACACCAGACTGGCTAACGACTGGGAACACAAACCTACTACCAAAGACCAAGGAAACACAGCTTCCCAACAAGTACAGACCCATCTGCTGCCTAACAACAACGTACAAATGGCTGACAGGAACCATAGATGATGACATTTATGAACATCTGGACACTGGTGGCTACCTGGAAAATGAACAGAAAGGTTGTTCCAGAAGAAGATTAGGAGCTAAAGGCCAGTTACTGACAGACAAATCTATCCTGGAGGACTGCAAAAAAAGAAGGAACCTCAGCATGGCTTGGATTGACTACAAAAAGGCATTTGACAGTGTACCACACTCCTGGATCATGAGGTGCTTAGAACTCGACAACATCAATGAGGAAATAAGATCTTTCCTGAGAGCACAAATGAACAAGTGGAACACCACCATCACCCTCAATCACACAGAGGGACAAATAACAATCCCAGACCTACGAGTTCAGAGAGGGATATTTCAGGGAGACAGACTCTCACCGCTTTTATTCTGGTTAATCATAGACCCACTCAGCAAGATCCTGAAGGAGCATGACATCGGGTATGACTTAAGTAGAGGCAGAGGAAGGAAAAATCCAAAACTTGTGAACCATCTGCTGTTCATGGATGATTTGAAAAGCTCTGCCAACACAAAAAGGGACTCAGTCAGCTCGTAGAAACTGTCCATAAGTTCTTCAGAGACATTGATATGGAATTTGGACTGGATAAACTCTCAAAATGTACAATCAAAAAAAGTAAAAAGACAAAAACAGAAAACATACAGTTGGATGAAGGGAACTACATTGAAGATACATTGGGATACTTTCTGTTTTTGGCATGACATCTTTGCACGCGGAGTTAATATCTACATGTGTGAAATAATATAACACGCCTGAACGCATTTTTTTTTTTAACAGGACTGGTTTTGGCACTGATCCGACGCATTATCTGTTTCTTTGAGTGTAATAATGTCTTAATGTTGGAATTGTAAGTTTTTAGGAAAATATGGACTTTTTAGGGTGAAAACTGAAATTCACCCAAATTTTTTCCTTCAGTTCTTGATGGATTTTGATGATTGCTTTTGTTTGTTTCATCTAAACACTGATTTACAATCCTTCCTCACACAATATTGAACTTTTGAATTGTTTTGGAATTTGTAGAAATTTTTTATGGTGAAAATAGTGAAATTCACCAAAACACTTTTTTTCTTTCAGTTTCTGATATATTTTAATTCTGTTGGTTTTGTTTGTTTCATCTAAACACTGTTCATAATTCATCCTTGTGCATATATGAAATAATACATTTTAGTACAAAATGGATTTCATGAAGGTAAAATTCATGTAAAAGTTTTCATTTGAATTCATATTAGGTTGATTTATTTAAACACTGTTCTCAGTTTTTCTTCACCAAATTATGATTTTTGTTGAAAACAAATATTGTGTGTTTGTAAAACAATAAAATTTACCAAACTGGTGAATTTGGTTTTGTTTGAAGTTCTGTTCTTCCCTGTTGAATTTTGAATGCCAACTTTTGGTCATGAAAAACCATGAAATTCACCTGCAGTTGTACAAGTTCCCAAATTGCACGAGAGAAAAATCACCACAAGATGGCATTCAAGGAATTTTAAACAATCATTGAATTTTTGGAGGAGAATCTCAACTTCCAGCAAAAATATTTCCAGTAAATTTCTGTCCTCTGATCCAGTCGACACACTGATGTCAACATTTCAGCTGCTACTTCAGGGGCCTGTACTACGAAGCGGGGTTACTGGCTTAGGGTAACTTTGGGAGTAAGTTGATGACGTGTGGAGTAACTTCCCGGTTAACCCGTACTACGAAAGGTGGATAGGTTTTGATCAAGGTATGCTGCCATGGCAATTTATGCTGTGCGCCAAACCTGCTCCGAGCAGGTTATGTTCTAGGTTAGCTTGAGGTTTTTGCTTAACTACTCCACTTATAAGTACCGTCCATCCACCTTCAATCACTCCGAAGACAATGCCGGCCTACCTGGATGATCCGTTTGATATTGGGGCACGAATTGTGAGGGTCTCTCTTCGCAGGGCGAGGGTTTTTAAAGACCGCCAGAATCTGCTGATATACCCGGACGATATTCTCTATGAAAGATATAGATTCTCAGCTGAGGGAATTCGTTATCTTTGTCAGCTTATGATGGTCCAGATCTGTATTTCCAGAGTCGGCGGGTTTTTCAGAGCATCAGAGGCTAGGACAATTAGCCAGGAAGTGCACGGCTGCTCAGGTTCGGGTTTTCCACAATGCTCGCCTTTATTACAAACACAAAAATATAACCATACAATGCCAGGTGACCCGGCTACGTACAACCCCTGGCAAAAATTATGGAATCACCGGCCTCGGAGGATGTTCATTCAGTTGTTTAATTTTGTAGAAAAAAAATCAGATCACAGACATGACACAAAACTAAAGTCATTTCAAATGGCAACTTTCTGGCTTTAAGAAACACTATAAGAAATCAAGAAAAAAAGATTGTGGCAGTCAGTAACGGTTACTTTTTTAGACCAAGCAGAGGAAAAAAATATGGAGTCACTCAATTCTGAGGAAAAAATTATGGAATCACCCTGTAAATTTTCATCCCCAAAACTAACACCTGCATCATATCAGATCTGCTCGTTAGTCTGCATCTAAAAATGAGTGAACACAACTTGGAGAGCTGTTGCACCAAGTGGACTGACATGAATCATGGCTCCAACATGAGAGATGTCAATTGAAACAAAGGAGAGGATTATCAAACTCTTAAAAGAGAGTAAATCATCACGCAATGTTGCAAAAGATGTTGGTTGTTCACAGTCAGCTGTGTCTAAACTCTGGACCAAATACAAACAACATGGGAAGGTTGTTAAAGGCAAACATACTGGTAGACCAAGGAAGACAAAGCGTCAAGACAGAAAACTTAAAGCAATATGTCTCAAAAATCGAAAAATGTACACTAAATGCACAAGTTTATGTTGATATTTTGGACAATTGAAAGGATGTTTGGGGATGATGAAATCATTTTTCAAGATAATGCATCTTGCCATAGAGCAAAAACTGCAAAAACATTCCTTGCAAAAAGACACATAGGGTCAATGTCAATGAGCAGATCTGATTTGATGAAAAACCCAGACAGAGCTTTAATTCATTTGAAAGCTTGTCTCTTAGTCTTGTCCATCCAAATTGGAAGTCCCAAAAAACAGTTTTATTTGTTATTATCTATCGTCCACCTGGTCGTTACTGTGAGTTTCTCTGTGAATTTTCAGACCTTTTGTCTGACTTAGTGCTTAGCTCAGATAAGATAATTATAGTGGGCGATTTTAACATCCACACAGATGCTGAGAATGACAGCCTCAACACTGCATTTAATCTATTATTAGACTCTATTGGCTTTGCTCAAAAAGTAAATGAGTCCACCCACCACTTTAATCATATCTTAGATCTTGTTCTGACTTATGGTATGGAAATAGAAGACTTAACAGTATTCCCTAAAAACTCCCTTCTGTCTGATCATTTCTTAATAACATTTACATTTACTCTGATGGACTACCCAGCAGTGGGGAATAAGTTTCATTACACTAGAAGTCTTTCAGAAAGCGCTGTAACTAGGTTTAACGATATGATTCCTTCTTTATGTTCTCTAATGCCATATACCAACACAGTGCAGAGTAGCTACCTAAACTCTGTAAGGGAGATAGAGTATCTCGTCAATAGTTTACATCCTCATTGAAGACAACTTTGGATGCTGTAGCTCCTCTGAAAAAGAGAGCTTTAAATCAGAAGTGTCTGACTCCGTGGTATAACTCACAAACTCGTAGCTTAAAGCAGATAACCCGTAAGTTGGAGAGGAAATGGCGTCTCACTAATTTAGAAGATCTTCACTTAGCCTGGAAAAAGAGTCTGTTGCTCTATAAAAAAGCCCTCCGTAAAGCTAGGACATCTTTCTACTCATCACTAATTGAAGAAAATAAGAACAACCCCAGGTTTCTTTTCAGCACTGTAGCCAGGCTGACAAAGAGTCAGAGCTCTATTGAGCTGAGTATTCCATTAACTTTAACTAGTAATGACTTCATGACTTTCTTTGCTAACAAAATTTTAACTATTAGAGAAAAAATTACTCATAACCATCCCAAAGACGTACGTTATCTTTGGCTGCTTTCAGTGATGCCGGTATTTGGTTAGACTCTTTCTCTCCGATTGTTCTGTCTGAGTTATTTTCATTCGTTACTTCATCCAAACCATCAACATGTTTATTAGACCCCATTCCTACCAGGCTGCTCAAGGAAGCCCTACCATTATTTAATGCTTCAATATGATCAATCTATCTTTGTTAGTTGGCTATGTACCACAGGCTTTTAAGGTGGCAGTAATTAAACCATTACTTAAAAAGCCATCACTTGACCCAGCTATCTTAGCTAATTATAGGCCAATCTCCAACCTTCCTTTTCTCTCAAAAAATTCTTGAAAGGGTAGTTGTAAAACAGCTAACTGATCATCTGCAGAGGAATGGTCTATTTGAAGAGTTTCAGTCAGGTTTTAGAATTCATCATAGTACAGAAACAGCATTAGTGAAGGTTACAAATGATCTTCTTATGGCCTCGGACAGTGGACTCATCTCTGTGCTTGTTCTGTTAGACCTCAGTGCTGCTTTTGATACTGTTGACCATAAAATTTTATTACAGAGATTAGAGCATGCCATAGGTATTAAAGGCACTGCGCTGCGGTGGTTTGAATCATATTTGTCTAATAGATTACAATTTGTTCATGTAAATGGGGAATCTTCTTCACAGACTAAAGTTAATTATGGAGTTCCACAAGGTTCTGTGCTAGGACCAATTTTATTCACTTTATACATGCTTCCCTTAGGCAGTATTATTAGACGGTATTGCTTAAATTTTCATTGTTACGCAGATGATACCCAGCTTTATCTATCCATGAAGCCAGAGGACACACACCAATTAGCTAAACTGCAGGATTGTCTTACAGACATAAAGACATGGATGACCTCTAATTTCCTGCTTTTAAACGCAGATAAAACTGAAGTTATTGTACTTGGCCCCACAAATCTTAGAAACATGGTGTCTAACCAGATCCTTACTCTGGATGGCATTACCCTGACCTCTAGTAATACTGTGAGAAATCTTGGAGTCATTTTTGATCAGGATATGTCATTCAAAGCGCATATTAAACAAATATGTAGGACTGCTTTTTTGCATTTACACAATATCTCTAAAATCAGAAAGGTCTTGTCTCAGAGTGATGCTGAAAAACTAATTCATGCATTTATTTCCTCTAGGCTGGACTATTGTAATTCATTATTATCAGGTTGTCCTAAAAGTTCCCTAAAAAGCCTTCAGTTAATTCAAAATGCTGCAGCTAGAGTACTGACGGGGACTAGAAGGAGAGAGCATATCTCACCCATATTGGCCTCTCTTCATTGGCTTCCTGTTAATTCTAGAATAGAATTTAAAATTCTTCTTCTTACTTATAAGGTTTTGAATAATCAGGTCCCATCTTATCTTAGGGACCTCGTAGTACCATATCACCCCAATAGAGCGCTTCGCTCTCAGACTGCAGGGTTACTTGTAGTTCCTAGGGTTTGTAAGAGTAGAATGGGAGGCAGAGCCTTCAGCTTTCAGGCTCCTCTCCTGTGGAACCAGCTCCCAATTCAGATCAGGGAGACAGACACCCTCTCTACTTTTAAGATTAGGCTTAAAACTTTCCTTTTTGCTAAAGCTTATAGTTAGGGCTGGATCAGGTGACCCTGAACCATCCCTTAGTTATGCTGCTATAGACGTAGACTGCTGGGGGGTTCCCATGATGCACTGTTTCTTTCTCTTTTTGCTCTGTATGCACCACTCTGCATTTAATCATTAGTGATCGATCTCTGCTCCCCTCCACAGCATGTCTTTTTCCTGGTTCTCTCCCTCAGCCCCAACCAGTCCCAGCAGAAGACTGCCCCTCCCTGAGCCTGGTTCTGCTGGAGGTTTCTTCCTGTTAAGAGGGAGTTTTTCCTTCCCACTGTAGCCAAGTGCTTGCTCACAGGGGGTCGTTTTGACCGTTGGGGTTTTACATAATTATTGTATGGCCTTACCTTACAATATAAAGCGCCTTGGGGCAACTGTTTGTTGTGATTTGGCGCTATATAAAAAAATTGATTGATTGATTGATTGATGCAAGTGTTAATTTGGGGGATGAAAATTTACAGGGTGATTCCATAATTTTTTCCTCAGAATTGAGTGATTCCATATTTTTTTCCTCTGCTTGGTCTAAAAAAGTAACCGTTACTGACTGCCACAATCTTTTTTCTTGATTTCTTATAGTGTTTCTTAAAGCCAGAAAGTTGCCATTTGAAATGACTTTAGTTTTGTGTCATGTCTGTGATCTGCTTTTTTCCTACAAAATTAAACAACTGAATGAACATCCTCTGAGGCCGGTGATTCCATAATTTTTGCCAGGGGATTGTAGATAGCGAAGGGGAGCTTTGTTCTTCAGAATTTGATATAATATTCAAAAGATACAGTTATTTAAAGTGCACATGGGTGTTTACGTATAATAGCAAACATGGAAATACATTTATTGAGCACCTAATAGATTTTATTTGCCCAGACAGAGGTGTTTGGTGATGCTGATATCTTTGCAGGTGAATGTAGGACCAAATCTTTAGCGTCCTGGTGCTGACCTGTCTTGCTGTATGGTTATGAGACTTGTACACTAACCAGTGACCTAAGGTGACAACTGGATGTCTTTGGTACTTTAGTTTGGATCTTTGGGTACCCCTGGAATGACTTTGTATCAAGCCAGCAGTTACTAAGAGAAACTAAGATGAGGAGTACCACTTGCATTGTAAGGGAGGGTCAGCTTTGACATTTTGCCCATGTTGCCCGTGTCTCTGTGCGTGATCATTGGTGAGGACTCCAGTAACTGGAGAGGGCGAAGGGGACACCCACGTTCCACCTGGCTGCGGTTGATAGTTATTTTAGAGATGGGGAAATGGCCTGGTTGCTTGGTTAGTTGCTGCCTGGGACCCCAGGTGGTTCCATGATGTGCACATTATATAGTGCCTATTATGAGCAACACAACAGGTCAGTAGCAATATTTAACATAGTGCCTCCTAACAAAGCCACAATTATTTAAACTATTTAATATGCAGGGGTCAAAGAGACAAATGGTGCCTTTGAGTGTCTGTCACAAGGGATGTAATAACCTGAAAACTGGGAGAGTGGAGAATATTTGCGCAATATCCTTGATGAGTGAAAGTGACACAGGTGGTGGTGATTGTGCTCATGATTTCAGTAATAATAAAAATGAGAAACGGGTCAATTGTTGATTAGATAAAATGGCCAAAACTGAACAGATGGTGTCAAACGTAGAGTTTTATGTTCCTATTTTGTGAAATAATTTTCAGTCAAATTTAGTCAGATCTCTTTTCAAATAGAATTTAGCAAACTGTGCAGTTCAGTGTGCATTCAATCTGTTTTCAAAAAGAGACTACTGTCTAGTGGGCACAGAAATTCCAACGAAAGCTTCATAAAGTTTGATTTCATCATCATGACATGTTGGGATCCTCAGCACTAAGTCAGCTGTGTGCTGGATCATGTCCTACTCATTTGTATGTCCAGAAGTACCTGTGTGACACAAAGTCATTCCAGTGATCTTCTGAATAGACCTACGTAGTATCAAAGACATCATTCATCATCCAGTATCACCATAACACACAGCAAATATGTAATAATGGATCCTGGAGATTTCATTTTACTCCAAAAATTATTGGTTTACCCAAACACCTCTATCCAGGGACCTCTTGACTCCATTAGCTGTACTCAGGAGTGTCTTGATCTCCAAAGCCAAGGAGTCACAAATACCTATGAATGACACTTTTGAGAGAAATGATTGTCTCTTCAAATACAACTATTTCACTGCATACACCGTACACTTCTGATGACCGGGTCCTAGAAGACACTGGTTCAGTCCTGGAGCAGGTCCGACCTATGGCCAGGCCACATCTTGATCCCCTCCAGTTCATCTCCCAGCCCCAGATAGGAGTTGAGGATGCTGTTTTTTTTACCTGCTGAAGCAGCTCTACTCTCACTTGGTTAAACCAGCAAGCACTGTGAGGATCAGGTTTTTTGACTTTCTCAATGCTTTTAACACCATCAGGTTTGTGCTACTGACAGTGGTGCAGGTGGATCCCTCCCAGCTCCTCCTGGTGTCCTGGATTGTGGATTACCTCACTGGCAGACTGCAGTACATGCGCTTGCAGCACTGTGTGTCAGATGTTGTACTCAGCAACACCGTGGCACCATGCTCTCTATTTTCCTCTTCACCCTTTATACCTCGGACTTCAGCTACCAGACAGAGTCTTGTCATGTTGTTGCGTGGTTGTTGAGGATGAATACAGAGCTGTGCAGGACGACATTGTTTCATGATGGAAGCAGAACCATCTGCAGGTAAATGTTTCAAAGACAAAGGAGCTGGTTGTGGACATGAGGAGAGTCAGGGCACAGGTGACCCCCGTTTCCATCCAGAGCCATAGTGTGGACATGGTGGAGGACTATAAATATATGCGGGTGCACATTTGACACCCTCCACAAGCACAGCCAGAGCTGTCTCTGTTTCCTGAGGAGGCTCCAGTCCTTTAACATCTGCTGGAGCATGCTGAAGATGTTTTACGAATCTGTGGTGGTCAGTGCCATCATGTTTGCTCTGGTGTGCTGGGCAGCAGACTCAATAAAGTCACCAGTGAAGTTGTTGGGGTGGAGCTGGACGCTTTGTCAACTGTGTCGGACAGGAGGACACTGTCCACGTGACGTATGATACTAGACAACAGCTCCCGCCCCTTACGTGGCGTCCTGGTGGAATGCAGGAGGAGACTTATTCCACCTACATGCACCACGGAGCTCCACAGGAAGTCATTCCTGCCTGTGGTCATCAAACTGTACAACTCCTGATTCCACAGACTGGACACATTTTTCATTTCCACAACCTGTTTATATTGTATATCTGTTGTTTACATTGTATATTTGTACTATTGTGTATTTAAAATTCTATTTAACTTCACTTAGTTTAAGTTCTTTCCTCTCCTACTTGCTGTTTTGCACTGAGCACATGGAACAAATACAGTTTCCCCCTGGGATTAATAAAGTATTTTGATTCTGATCATCTCGTCATCTTGGTCCAGGACAACCACAAACACAAACAACTCCGACTTGTCACTCAACTTCTAAGAGCCCATTGCAGCAGTCAGTGGGCAAGGGTCAGGGTGAACCCTGTCCTGACTCTGAGACTAATCCATGTGAGGCAGCACTGTGGCTTAGTGGTTACAGCAAGAAGGTTGTGGGATCGCTTCCCACTGGAATCTGGATCCGATCATCACCAAACTTTGTTGTTTGATAGAACATTTGACTATGTTACACCCTAATTTTTTTAAGCCTTCCTGCCTTGTTTTTGTGGAGTTAGAAACTAGAATGTCAAAATTCCCCCTATCCTGCAATGGTGAAGAATCCTTTAAAAAAATTCCTGGATCCGGATCGTGATCCGGATCACCACTAAAATTTAACTGCTTGTTCCTTTTGTCATTTCCAACCACTCCACAACATTTCATCAAAATCCGTTCAAAACTTTTTGAGTTATCCTGCTGACAGAACACCATGACAGAACAGTTTATCATTCAAGGGGTTACTTTCTTTTTCTACACTGATACCACCAGCTTGGAGGCGTATTATCATATTTAAAGGGAACAGAGTTATTCAACAGAATATAATACAGTGTAATTTCCTCCACCTTTTTTCTCCCCCTCCCTTATCAACCACATTTCCTCATTAATATAACATACATCAGACTTCATTAATGCTCCACACCCCAACAGTTGGTGGCAGTAATGCACCATGTCGATTTCCAAAACGCCAACAAACGCGATAGAAGAAGAATCCAATGAAGCAGAACTTTCCTTTTGGCGGGTGAGGCTAAAGCTAGTTAGCTGGAGACGCTGGAAACTCTTCTCTGAACAGATCAAACTTCACTCTGTGATCCTCGAATATGTTTTTTGAAGAGCTCCAGAAGCACAAAGGTCGACAGTAAACCGGAAGAAGAAGAAAAGGTGACGTTAGCGCGAAAAGGTGGAAGAGCTGAGAAGGTTGTTGAAACAGCGGCTAACTGCTGCTAATGCTGAGATATTTGAGTTGGTAGAAACAAACAGATCGCAGAGCAGCAAGAAGAAACGAGTGGATTTAAAGAAGAGAAGAAACTAGTCAACGTGCTGGAAGCTGTTTTCAAGCCTGAAGTTCTCTGATCCAGAGCAGGTTTGTCCACTAAACTTTTGTATTCAGGTCTGTTTAAACAATGAAACGTGGCCTTGCATCAGCGCCGTCATGACGATTTTCAAGTTTAGGGTGCTTGGGTCCTGATAATCACGAAATGGTGGTAAAATGTAACGAAATGGAGCAGATTGAACCAGACTGACTCCAAATAATTACTTTTATTTAATTCTTTAGCTTTTGTTTTTGTGAGATGAGCTCAGTTAATGTAGTTGGGGCAGGTGCGCCATCTGGTGTTCAAGAGATGAAACTTCAGTGAATAAGTCAGTCTGCTCCATTTCTCTCCGTTTATCACCTGTTTCGTTATTATCAGTCCCATTTCGCTTAAAAATAATAAAAGTAATTAATTTAATCATATTTGGAGTCAGTCTGCTCCTTTTCGTTACTTTTTACCCCCATTTTGTGATTATTAGGCTCCATTTTGCTCCATTTCATTCATTTCATCGTTTAGTTTAGCCGGGGTGTTAACTCCGATAATTTTGCTTAAATTGTTTGAAATTTTTTGATGTTTCATGGAATATCTCTGCTAACACCAGACTGATTTTTATGTCTGGTGCAGCTTTTTTTTTATATAAGTGACAATTCCTTTAACACAGGTGTGATCTATCAGTAGTATGAGTTGACCATAGACATTATAAAGAGGAGACGCTGCATCGACCGCTGCTGTCTATTAGAACAATCCATCGTAACTCTGAGTACTAAACTGATTTTTCATGCTTTTTTTTCTGCATACGTCTTACATGTAGCTATGATACGGGACAAATGGTTTGTCATTTTAATATTCATATTGGGATTAACAGTAATCGACTATTCTGATATAGCCTTAACTGTAGACAGGTATTTTGCAAACACTGGAATCGTACACACATTATACATTAGAGAGGGCAGACAGTGGCAGTAAAGTCAACTGTTTTTGTAATTTGAAGAGACAATATATGATTAGGCTATAAATAAATATTTCTATATACAAACAAAATACTGACTAATGAATACATTATATTTCTATATAAAAAATAGCAATAGATATGAGTTATAATACCTCACCATACGGAACTTTAGGGTTGTTACTAACAACCGGATTGTACGAAGAGAACAAGTAAACATACATGTATAGGAAGCAGCCACACATCATGACCCTGTTGTGACATTACAATCAGGGGTTGTCGGGGCTTCAGCTGCAATTAGCTCGGATTGTGATAGCCATGCATCTAACACGCATGGCTGCTAATTTTGAGAGTATTCTGAGTAAAATTGATGAGTTCAGATTCCGTGTGAGTGAGGAGATGCTGGATATTATCTTTGGAACTGAAACTTGGTTAAAATCTGATATACCGGATTGTCTTTTCAGGTTTTAAACTTTTACATAAAGATACAATTGAAGTTAGAGGTGGTGTTATACTAATGGTGAGAGACCATGTAGATGTTGAATTATGCAGTGTTTTGAATGATATGAATTTAAAAGACACCTTGTGGGTTTGGATGAAGAGTGATGGTTACCATGACAGTCTACTTGGTGTTGTTTATAGAAAAGGAGATGCAAGTGATGAATATAATATGAGTCTGTTAGAACAATTTGAATTTGTAAGGGTAAGCTGTTGATAAATGGCGATTTTAATCTGCCAAGTATAGACTGGCAGAATAGCCTTGTAAATGAAGGTGAAAACTCATTTGCACAGAAATTTTTTGATAAAATCTGTAATTTGTTTCTATGTCAGAATGTGCTAGAGCCTACTAGACAGAGAAGGACTGATTCCCCAAGTTGTTTAGACTTAGTTATTTCTTCTTCCTCGCAGTTGCAGTAGAGCATGTTAAGATTGGATGTCCTATTGGTAATGCTGATCACAGCGTATTAACCTGGGACTTTAATATTAAGGGCAATTATTCATGTACTCGTGAGTTATTTAGGCATGATTATAATCGAGCAGATTATGAAAAACTCTGTAATTTATTAAAAAATGTTGATTGGTCTTGTGTATTTACAAATGATGTAAATGTTGCGTGGGAGTATTTTCATAGGCAAATTAATACTGCTGTTAAGGAATGTGTACCTTTAGTAAAAATAACTAGTGGTGGCAAGATCAATCCACCCTGGTTAAATGTTTCAGTTAAAAGGGCTATCAGAAAGAAATATTTTTCCTTTAAAAGATATCAGGAAACGAAATCTTACGCTAGATATCAGGAGCACGTTAAGGCCCGAAATGCTGCCAATAAAAAAACCAGGGCAGCAAAAAGAGTGTTTGAAAAAAATCTCTGTAAAAGGGTCAAAAAGAACCCCAAGGCTTTTTATATGTATGTAAATAATAGGACTAAAAACAGGTTTACTATTGAAAAATGAAAAGGGCATGATTATTGACGATGATGAAGAAATTGCTGTGGAGTTAAATCATTTTTTCCAGTCAGTTTTTGTGAATGAAGAAGATAAAAGCTTGATCTGGTTTAATGATTTTATGAAATGTATTTACGGCGAAACAGTATGTGATCCCTTTAATTTTTATGGTCAAATTGTTGAACATCACGTTTTTTGCATTCTTAGACTGACATTCTTGACTAATATAGACTTCCTGACACTTGGAAGAGGGCCAATGTGACCCCAATTTTCAAGAAGGGTGAAAAGACCATAGCAGGTAATTACAGGCCTGTGAGTCTGACATCACAGGTTTGTAAATTATGTGAAAAAATAATTCGAGACAAGCTTGTAATCTTTATAGAAAATTTGCTCTCGAACGATCAGCATGGTTTTCGAAGGGGCAGATCATGTCTCACTAATTTACTTGTTATTCTTGAGGAATGGACGCAAATGTATGTCGAGGGCTTACCCTTTGATGCCCTGTATCTCGATTTTCTCAAAGCATTTGACTCGGTGCCGAGTGCCAGACTTTATTTATAAATTGCAAAAGTACGGTATAGAAGGAATACTTTGTAATTGGATAGAAGATTTTTTTAAGTGATAGGGAACAGAGAGTTTGCATGAATGGTGTGAAGTCCTCTTGGATGAAGGTCACCAGTGGTGTCCCCCAGGGATCGGTCATAGGGCCGATATTGTTTTTGCTTTTTATCAATGATTTGCCGTGTGCAATAAAGTCAAATTGTAAAATTTTCGCCGAAGACACGAAGGTGTATCACCCCATCCTTTCCTTAACTGATGGGGAAGACCTCCAGTCAGACATAGTCTCATAGCTTGGTCTGAAGAATGGTTACTTGGGTTTAATGAAAGAAAATGCAAAGTTCTCCATATTGGTAGAAAAAAATCCATGTTATGATTATTTTATGAATGAAAAACAATTACAAGTGATTTCAGAAGAAAGAGACCTAGGAGTGTTGATTTCTAAGGACTTATCCTTTTCCCGCCACATTGCTCTTTCGGCAGCTAAGGCCAATAGAATTCTTGGGATGATAAAAAGGGCCTTTTTGTTTATTGACAAGGACTCTTTTCTTCTTTTATACAAAACGTTTGTTCGTCCTTGCCTTGAATATTGTGTGCAGGCATGGTCACCATATTTGCAGAAAGACAAAAATATTTTAGAGAAAGTACAGAGAAGGGCCACTAAGTTGGTTCCAGAATTTAAAAATATGCATTATGAGGACAGGCTCTTGCAACTTGGTCTCACAAGTCTTGAAGACAGGCGAACTCGAGGTGATTTGATTGAAATATACAAAATTTTGCATGGTTTTGAGAATGTTGACCCCACAGTATTTTTTGAATTGAGAAGGTATACTGGCCTTAGAGGGCATAAATGGTGCTTGGAAGTTAATAGATCTAGATTAAATGTGAGGAAAGAATTCTTGAGTAACCGAGCAGTGAAGATCTGGAATAGTTTGCCACCTGAAGTGGTCTTATACCCAAGTACAGATATTTTTAAAGCAAATTATGATTTGTATTATAGTATAACGAATGCCACCAGATTTTGATTTTGATTATTGATAGCTGTTTTTATTGAATGATATGATTTATGATGAATTATATGCAATCATGTATTATTCTTAAGTACAGATATTTTTAAGCAAATATGCCACCTGATTTTGATTATGCCACATGATTTTGATTAATAGTTGTTTTTATTGAATGTTATGATGTGTCATTATATGCAATCGTGTATACAAATATTTTACACAATAAAATGAATTATGAATTATGTGATCTCTCAGAAGTATGACTTGACTTCTTTCAGTAATTCTCTCAATGAATGGTCTTTTTGTGTATGAATTTTGCACTTTGTGTCTATGCCTTTTTTTTTTTATCTCTGAATGGTCTGTGTCTATAAATCATCTGGTTACCGTTTGAGGTGCAGCTCCATCCAGAAGTAGTCAAGGAGCCAGTCATCAGTTTTGACCTGATTGGTACCACTGAAGGTGACCAAATGACACTTAGAATCCAACCTCAGTGTACCACGGCCGACACAAAAATGTATGATAACCATCACAGGGTGGTAGCTGTAGCCACCTAAGGGGGTCAGTGAAGAATTACACAGAGGTCAAATCATGTTGAAAACTATATCACATGATTTGTCTGATCATAGCGATTCCAAAAAGGTATAGTTTGAAACATCTATGACGGCATGTTCTGGTGACAAAGGTCAATTTTAGTTTGTACAGGGGTCAAAAATGAAAGTTGCTACAGTTTCAGTAAAAATAATGCAAATTATTGGTTGAAATAAAATGATTAATACATAGAATAGTTTTGACTGTGCTGAATGTTTGGTCTCCAAAGTAAAGGTCAAAAAACATTGACATCCATTGGATTCTATGACATGTTACCTGTTACTCCGTAACATGGTAACTAAGCAGGACAGATGGTGCAAACTATTTCTTTTTAGAACCCTATCAACCCAAAAATAATTTGCATCATTTTTTTTACCAAAATTGGAGCAACTTTAACAAACAAACTGAAACTGACCTTTGTCACCATTTTTACTGTTTTTCCCCTTAACTCCAGCACATTCAGTCATAGATAGTCCAAACTATGCCTTTTCGGAATCTTTATGATCAGCCAAATAATGTGGTATAGTTTTCAACATGATTTGGAGCATTTTTAAATTTTGACCCCTGTGTAATTATTTACTGACCCCTGCAGCTCATTAGAGGTCAGCTCCAGGATGTCTCTATGTCTGAAAATAAACACAAGTTAATTTAGAATGTGTGTGTCAGATTTTATGCTTTTATCACAAACTGAACAATTGTTATAGAAATTTTAGCTAAGCTGCACCACGATGGCACACTGGAGCATGTTCTTCAATTTCAATATATTTTAATTTATATGGCACCAAATCACAACAAAGTTAGATAAAATCAAGAGCTGAAGTTGTTTCTGTGAAATTTCCACACAAAAATGGGTTTGTGTGCCGTCAGATTCCCACCAAGTTTTGTGCTAAAACATCATGAGATGACGTCACTCAGTATAGCGGCATTAGATGGCAGTATAATGGCGCGAGGCCGTTGTTCCATTGCCTGGAGAGAACCCTGTGTTAGATAATATCTGTGTTAATTCGTTATTCTATGATTTCATGTTGGATATCAAGTATCTGCTCTGCTTAAATGGTTATGTTTTTGGTCGTCTGCTTGAGTGTGTATGTCAGCTGGTCTGAACTGGTTTTATCTGATCAGAAACAAAGGAATTAGGTTCCATCATGTATCAAACAACTTGGTTGAAGACAAGGGGTGGAGCTTCCCCTCAGTCTGTGGGGAACCAGTAAGATTAGGTTTGTGAGACTAAAACCCACCCACTGTAACGCCCACATTGTCTTATATAAAGATATTGTGTCATCCATGTTCATGGTTTTTTCACAAAAAGGAGTCCGTTTGTGGGCTCTGTTTTTGGGGACCTGGGTCTGGTTTCAAAGTGACTTACAAATAATTCAAATTGAGGAATTGGGTTGTTTTTTGTAAGGGGCAGTATATTACATAAAGAACCGAGAGGAATTACAATTGTCACACAATCTCTTCACTTGTTCTCCTCCTGATAATTAGTTTTTTACAAACATGTCTAAAGCCCAACAGCTGAGGGACAGGCTGAAACAACTGCTAACAGCTGCTGATGAAGAAGTGTAGTAAGGAGTGGCGGCGAAATTCGTGCTGCTGCTGACGGAGCAAAAGCGCCTTCGTGTTGAAGTCTCACAGGACATGCTGGACTCCGAAAAATGATGCCCACCTCTTTCACCATTCGGGAGATTCAGACGGCTTTCGGTGGCTTTTCAGTCATGTGACTATCCGAGAAATTGTGGAAGAGGTGGGCATGTCACAACATGTCCTGTGAGACTTGAACACAAAGGCGCTTTTGCTCCGCAGTCAGAAGCTTCGTGCCAAAGCCATCGGCATGAATTTCGCCGCAACTCCTTTTCATGGCCAAATCTTCTGTCACGGTGGAATGTGCCGAAAAAGTGCTGATGTCCACTTCTTCTGCAATTTCTTGGATAGTCACATGACAGTCCCGCATCACCACAGCATTCACTTTGGAAATGATCTGGTTGTTTCAGCATGTTGATGGCCGCCCGGAGCGTGGCTCGCTCTCCACCGTTGTGCGGACGTCTTTAAACCGGTTGTACTGCTCCTTAATCTGTGTGATGCCCAAAGGATCGTCACCAAAAGCCGTCTGAATAATCCGAATGGTTTCCACCTGGCTGTCGCTCAGTTTCTGGCAAAATTTGATGCGGTGCTGCTCCAGTCGTTCCGTCTTTTTCCTTGGAATGAAAAAATGCCGAGCGCATGACACACACCTCACACAAAGGCTGCTTACAAGCAAATGACGCAATCGACAGGTGTGAAAAAATTCACGCATGCGCACGAAGGTTCAAGGTTGGCTCATGCAAGTACATGTGATTCAAATCCATCAGGTTTAAAAAAAAAAAGTAAAAAGGTCGGATACTTTTCTAACAGACCTCGTACTTACGCAACAGGATGATGTATGCGTGTAACATTTCTCCATATTCTGTAAAATCTCTGGATAATTTATTCCTGAAGGAAAGTGACATCACCACCCTCAATGTTTCGTCTTCCTGTGTCCAAGATCAGCAGAGACTTGGAATTTAGAAATGAACAAAGGTAACTGAAAGGATTCTGGTGGCAGTGATTTGTGTATTGTGGCAAGTAGAGGTTTGGTTTATTTTAATCCAACACTTGGCACGAAAAGGTCGACATCGGTAACCTGTTGTACACGAGTAAGAGCAACTCTGGTTTCGAGCAGACGAAGAATAATTATCTTTGACCCCAGAATTTACTCATCATTTATTCATCACTACAATATTAATTCAGTGGGCAGCCAGAGTCCTGCACTTGGGACCAACTCCAGATGTTGATGCTGCTTTGGTCAAGGACAGAGAAAGGAGCAGACCCTAAATAACCCTAAAGTATTTCTTCATAAAAATATGTGGATCCATAAATGCTCAGCTTTTTTTTTTTCCCCAGCTCCTGAGCAATGTCATTAGTGTCTTGTCTAAGCAGATTCCTGGTCTCTTCTTGAACAGGATTGTCCATTTTCTTCATGGATGCTGACAGATTTAGGGTGACCAAATGTCCCGATTTCCCAGGGATTGTCCTGTCCTGGGTTGTCTTTTAGAAAGTGATGGCAATGTTCTGGTTTTCATTGTTTTGCATTGGGTCATTAAGTTGACCAGCACTTGAGTATCATTTGAGTATCTCCTTGCCAGGCTGAGTGTCCTGGTTTCTGCTAATCAAAATATGGTCATCCCAGAGAGATTGTCTACTTTTCCAAGAAGATATTTCGAGCCTGCTCTGTTTACTCATTGTGGCTGTTGCAGCTACTTCCGGTGGCATCTTTGGATTCTAATGTTGTCGCATACTGCGCAACAATAGATGGTGGTTAAGTCGTAAGGCATGTGCTTTAACATCCAATCACTGCAGGTTTGAGACCCAAGAGTTGGACATAATTTTAAGAGTGGGATGCAGCATAAGTGGGCGGAGCATGCCCAGAGAAGGGGCGGACGTCATCAAGAGGCGTCATGTGTGTTAGTTCATGTGTGGCAGAATTAAATAAACAGAGTTGTATTCCTCTTCAAAGTTTAAAAAAAAAAAAATATATATATTATTATTAATATTTTTGTTTTTACAATATTTTAACATGCCAAATTGTGTACTTTTCTCTACTTGTAGCTGAACCTGTCAGCAACCGTGTTTAAGAGCATCCGTGACACGAACACTTGACTCATCAAGAAGGGCAAAGGGATGATGATGATGATGAAATGTGGAAAAACTGGCAATGGTTCATCATGGCATCCAAGTGTAAGTACAAACATTACTTTAATTTCCTAAATTTATTACATTAATTAATTACATGTTTTTTAAACTTCCCATAAACCTTACCTTTGTTTCTGATTTTGTCTCTGCAGGTGGAGGCTGTTATCCTTGAGCACTCAGGCATCTTGGATGCTGCTGAAGCTGCTGCTGCACAGGAGGCCGTGGACGTAGACTCTGAAGGTGAACCGAGGACTTCCACTTCAGCTGGTCCAAGAAGGCAAAGTATCAAAGAAGACGAGATGGACCGAATGTTACTGCTAATGCAGGAACGAGTGGAGGAGAGTCAGGCCCACATGGAAGAACTGCAAAAGTGTAAAGAGCAGCACCCCAGCATAGCTAGGAACGCCTTCGCAGCCTATATCCGGGACTCCTTAAACACCTTGTCTGAATGGAGCTACAGAAAAGCAAAGGATGAAATCTGCCAGGTGTTGACAAAGTATGAAAATGGGGCTGAAGATGATCGGGTCAAGCAACAACAGAAGTTCCATCAGCAACCACCTCACCACCACACAAAGCCACGACACACTGTCCTGCCTGTCCGAGGACTGCAGCCGCTCCTGTCCTGGTAAACACAACTTAGAATCATTTTCAGTCGCATTAAAAAATAAGTATTTTTCAGTCCTATTACACATAAATTACAATCATTTTTATATGTTGTTCAATAAAGACAGAAGAAAATTTAAAGATTGTTGATAACAGTTTTATTATTTAGAACATAATAAATTTTCATGTCTTCTAACAAATCAGTTTTGCCAAATGAACAAATTTAAACATGAGAGTTCCAACTTACAATGTGCATATAATTATACACAATGTTCAAATGTGGCACATTTCTCTCTGCCATGGCACTGCACCCGCCTTGGACTTGCACCAATACTTCAGTAAGTTCTTTTGGATCTTGCCAGGGTTACTTGCAGTATTGTGCCCTCTATGGATTTTTATATCCTGCAGATCGTTCCCTTGCCTCCACGCTCCAGGCACCAACTGCCGAGTGGGGATATCTTCAAGATCAGTGACGTTATTCTGGAGGCCGGGCATCTATTCCGCATAAGATTATGGAGCACCATACAGGTTTGGACAATGACTCACACAGTCCTCGGAGTGTGGTGCATTGTCGCCAGGAGATCCTGGAACCAATTTCCTTTCCTGGAACCAATTTCCTAGAATTCCAAGTGCATTTTCTACCCTCTTCTTGCACTTGACAGTCTGTAATTGAAGTTCTGTTCTTCGTCTGTGAGGTGGCGATGAGCGTATGGTTTCATTGCGTATGGTTGGAGAAGCAAAGGCATCTCCAACCCAAGAGAATGATACAGCTTCTGTGTCATGTGGGAGTGGCCGTGGGTCAGGAAGGCCTATTGTGCCATCTTCAAGGCGGGCCTTCAGTTCAGATTTGTTATAAATCTGGGCATCACTTAATGATCCTTTACCTAAAATAGAAATTGAGAGTAAAGAATTAGAACAAATAAAAATTAATAAATGACTATATTTAATTAAAATTATTTTTTATCTCTACCTACCACCGATGTCTGCCAAGATGAACTTGGCGTCTGAATCAACCAAGGCAAGGAGAACAACACTAAAGAATCTTTTATAATTGCGGTACATGCTTCCTGTACCAGGAGGACACAAGCCGTATGCTTGTCCTCAAGGGCACCACAACAGATCGGAAATTGCCGTTTCTTGAAGAAGCCCTCGGCAATAGCCAGTCACTGTAGAGGTGAAGTTGGAGGTGTCAAACATTCGTCCATGAGCTCTTTACAGGTGGCTTTACACGTTTCTCGGACAGCAACAGCAGTTGTGTTGTGAGGAATGTGCCCTCCATACTTCATACTGCGGTACTTGGTTCCGGAAGCCAAATGATGAAGTCAGTGCCAGCTTCAGGCATCACCGTCCATGGCACTATTCACGGGGAACTGTCCGTGTCAGACGAAGGCTACATGCACACGCAGGTTAACCACAAATGTTTGAAACATCTGTTTAGTTATTGATTAATTCAGATGTTGTTGTGTTCGTTCAATACGTCGGACGTGTGAGGTCGAACGAAGATTAACAAAGTCAAACAAAATGCTAATGTTACAAAAACTAAACACACTAAGAAATTGACAAAAACGACAGCAAAACAAAATACAGTTGTTGGCGGCATTCGTTCAAATTTTTTGACAATTTAAAAACTCTGACAGTTCGCCAGCTGCAGGAATGAAGCTGAGCGAAGGTTAAACGATGCCAACGAAAGTCCAGATTTGGGACTTATGTTTGAGCTTTGCTGTCCTTCCTTAGTGCTGTGTGACCGGAACTTTAGGAAAACTTTCATGTCTGGTGATGTCTGGGAACAGGGTTGGTGTCTCCTGCTTTAGAACGTCTGTCCCAGCACAGGGACATTTCGGTGTTGTCTCATACTTGTGATTGGTCAGCCTGGGCAGCATAGCAGCAGCAGATGATTAAATCGGCCTGTTTTTAGTCTTTACTCCACTTGGTCGTTGACTCTCTCTCACTTTTGCTTTCTTTTGTGTGTTTTAAAGTCTTTCTACAAACATGCCTGGAGTCCAGGAGCTGAGGTACATGTTGAAACTACAGCAAACACCTGCTGATGAAGGAATGATCACAGACCAGGAAGAAGAAATGTGTCATTTAAAAGAAGAGTCCAAAAGAGGTAAAGGGCTGGATGTTGTTTTTAATCCTCTAAATCTCTCCTACAGAACAGGTTTGTTAACTCAGCTTTGTTTGTGTTCCTGATACTTTATAACACGTTGTTATAACAGTCAAATATTTTTCTCATGAGGCATTCCTCCTTTTCCTTGGTAACTTGCCGGCTTTGCTGCCAGGCAAAGCAGGCAGCAACCAGACCTGAATTGTGTAAATGTGGAAGTGTGCAGAATTAAGGGTTTGCAAAAGAGAGAGAGAAAAAGAGGCTGTGATGGAAGTCTGGTCCAAGAAACAGTCTTTGTTAATAGAACTATCTTTGGTTTTGTGATAGCAGTCTGTTTAGCCTGCTAGCATGAGTTGCTCTAGCAAACATCTTCACATCAGGCCAGGAGACATCACCGGTTTAGAACTGATGCACTTAACTATAGTTACAGGCACGCCATCAAGGCAGGACGTAGCACAGGTAAGCTAACACCTGGTTTTTGTTTTTTTCTTTCAAATAACATTTTGTAACACGGAACTGTACTTTCATCAAATGTTTAGACAGGGACATTTTCGTAAAGTCGAGTAAACAACTGTACAAGATCTGTAATCTGGAAATTTCACATTTTATTTTCCACTAAAAAAATCAAATAAATTTTATTTATATAGTGCCAAATCACAACACACAGTTGCCCCAAACGCTTTATATTGTAAGGCAAAGCCATACAATAATTACGGAAAAACCCCAATGGTCAAAACTACCCCCTGTGAGCAGGCACTTGGCGACAGTGGGAAGGAAAAACTCCCTTTTAACAGGAAGAAACCTCCAGCAGAACCAGGCTCAGGGAGGGGCAGTCTTCTGCTGGGACTGGTTGGGGCTGAGGGAGAGAATCAGGAAAAAGACATGCTGTGGAAGACAGCAGAGCTCAATCACTAATGATTAAATGCAGAGTGGTGCATACAGAGCAAAAAGAGAAAGAAACACTCAGTGCATCATGGGAACCCCCCAGCAGTCTAAGTCTATAGCAGCATAACTAAGGGATGGTTCAGGGTCACCTGATCCAGCCCTAACTATAAGCTTTAGCAAAAAGGAAAGTTTTAAGCCTAATCTTAAAAGTAGCGAGGGTGTCTGTCTCCCTGATCAGAACTGGGAGCTGGTTCCACAGGAGAGGAGCCTGAAAGCTGAAGGCTCTGCCTCCCATTCTACTTTTACAAACCCTAGGAACTACAAGTAAGCCTGCAGTCTGAGAGCGAAGCGCTCTATTGGGGTGATATGGTACTATGAGGTCCCTAAGATAAGATGGGACCTGATTATTCAAAACCTTATAAGTAAGAAGAAGAATTTTAAATTCTATTCTAGAATTAACAGGAAGCCAATGAAGAGAGGCCAATATGGGTGAGATATGCTCTCTCCAAAAAATAAAAAAGTTTAAGGGATTCTGCAACTGAACTATTGTGGTGAGTGAAACTCTCTGTTTGGTGCATATAAGGTGTCTGTTAGAACAGGATGAGGGTAGTTGTGCATCTTAAAACGTGTCTGATCAGCAGAGGTGATGCAAAAACACTTTACTGTGTAACAGCTTCAGTGGCACCATGGAGGAGGGGCGCCACAGATGATGTCACATTTCTACGGAGATCTGGTACTTTTTTGACATACGGTATGTGCTGACTTTGAGTGGTTTTCTCTCTCTCTCTCTGAGCAAACAACGCGTTTTGGAAACACAAAGCCTTTACCACACATAAACCCAATATTTTACTTATATATATTTTATATATATATATATTATACTTATACTTACTTATATTTTTATTTTGACCATATAATTGATGAGATTTTATCGATGCCATTATCGATTCTGCTTATCGAGCCGATTCCTTATCGATTCCCTTATAAACCTTTTGATCGATTGCAGTTTGTTTGTATTACAACATTTGGAAAGAGGTGTCATTTGATTTAATCTGCGTTTCGCTTTGAATTTATTAATTCCAACTGGACTCTATCGTTCTAACTTGACTCGGCAGAGAGCCGCGCAGCGTTTGGAGCTGTGTGAACAGAACGGAGGACGATTCTCGTTTCTTTCTCCCAACAAGACAGGAGTCCCAGTTAGTAACTTTAATCTGCGCAAAAGTGACTCACAATTGACATATTCAAGGTTGAAAGTGGGGAACACCAAAAAAGCTGAAACCCAAAATTACCCCCAGACAACACCCACACAATATTCTAGAAGCTCTGAAATGCAATCTGGGACTATTCCAGACAGTAAACTGCAGTGAGTGCAGCATCCATTTAGTGAGTGATATTCTGCTCTTACTAGGATGCAGCCGTTTTCCAGCTTGGCAGATAGTTCTGGAGGAAATCACTGAAGAAATTAACAAATTGAAAATATGGTTTGACCGAAACAAACTGTCATTAAACTTAAATAATACAGGGCTGAGTTGGAGGTTTAGAGTCAGTAGGTGTTCACAGGAAATGGTTATTTATTTCTATATGTATTTACTTATGTTCATTTTTAGTTGGTTTTATATTTTCTGTTGTGTTTTTAATCAGGTTCTTTTTGTCTCTTTCTCTAAAATTGTATTGTAGCATTATAAGTTATTATTACTATTACTGTTGTTGCTATTAAGTTGGAGAGGAAATGGCGTCTCACTAACTTAGAAGATCTTCAGTTAGCCTGGAAAAAGAGTTTGTTGCTCTATAAAAAAGCCCTCCGTAAAGCTAGGACATCTTTCTACTCATCACTAATTGAAGAAAATAAGAATAACCTCAGGTTTCTTTTCAGCACTGTAGCTAGGCTGACAAAGTGTCAGAGCTCTATTGAGCTGAGTATTCCATTAACTTTAACTAGTAATGACTTCATGACTTTCTTTGCTAACAAAATTTTGACTATTAGAGAAAAAATTACTCATAACCATCCCAAAGATGTATCGTTATCTTTGGCTGCTTTCAGTGATGCCGGTATTTGGTTAGACTCTTTCTCTCCGGTTGTTCTGTCTGAGTTATTTTCATTGGTTGCTCAAGGAAGTCCTACCATTATTTAATGCTTCAATCTTAAATATGATCAATCTATCTTTGTTAGTTGGTTATGTACCACAGGCCTTTAAGGTGGCAGTAATTAAACCATTACTTAAAAAGCCATCACTTGATCCAGCTATCTTAGCTAATTATAGGCCAATTTCCAACCTTCCTTTTCTCTCAAAGATTCTTGAGAGGGTAGTTGTAAAACAGTTAACTGATCACCTGCAGAGGAATGGTCTATTTGAAGAGTTTCAGTCAGGTTTTAGAATTCATCATAGTACAGAAACAGCATTAGTGAAGGTTACAAATGATCTTCTTATGGCTTCGGACAGTGGACTTATCTCTGTGCTTGTTCTGTTGGACCTCAGTGCTGCTTTTGATACTGTTGACCATAAAATTTTATTACAGAGATTAGAGCATGTCATAGGTATTAAAGGCACTGCGCTGCGGTGGTTTGAATCATATTTGTCTAATAGATTACAGTTTGTTCATGTAAATGGGGAATCTTCTTCACAGACTAAAGTTAATTATGGAGTTCCACAAGGTTCTGTGCTAGGACCAATTTTATTCACTTTATACATGCTTCCCTTAGGCAGTATTATTAGACGGTATTGCTTAAATTTTCATTGTTACGCAGATGATACCCAGCTTTATCTATCCATGAAGCCAGAGGATACACACCAATTAGCTAAACTGCAGGATTGTCTTACAGACATGAAGACATGGATGACCTCTAATTTCCTGCTTTTAAACTCAGATAAACTGAAGTTATTGTACTTGGCCCCACAAATCTTAGAAGCATGGTGTCTAACCAGATCGTTACTCTGGATGGCATTTCCCTGATCTCTAGTAATACTGTGAGAAATCTTGGAGTCATTTTTGATCAGGATATGTCATTCAAGGCGCATATTAAACAAATATGTAGGACTGCCTTTTTGCATTTACGCAATATCTCTAAAATCTGAAAGGTCTTGTCTCAGAGTGATGCTGAAAAACTAATTCATGCATTTATTTCCTCTAGGCTGGACTATTGTAATTCATTATTATCCGGTTGTCCTAAAAGTTCCCTAAAAAGCCTTCAGTTGGTTCAGAATGCTGCAGCTAGAGTACTGACGGGGACTAGAAGGAGAGAGCATATCTCACCCGTGTTGGCCTCTCTTCATTGGCTTCCTGTTAATTCTAGAATAGAATTTAAAATTCTTCTTCTTACTTATAAGGTTTTGAATAATCAGGTCCCATCTTATCTTAGGGACCTCGTAGTACCATATTACCCCATTAGAGCGCTTCGCTCTCAGACTGCGGGCTTACTTGTAGTTCCTAGGGTTTGTAAGAGTAGAATGGGAGGCAGAGCCTTCAGCTTTCAGGCTCCTCTCCTGTGGAACCAGCTCCCAATTCAGATCAGGGAGACAGATACCCTCTCTACTTTTAAGATTAGGCTTAAAACTTTCCTTTTCGCTAAGGCTTATAGTTAGGGCTGGATCGGGTGACCCTGGACCATCCCTTGGTTATGCTGCTTTAGACGTAGATTGTGGGGGGTTCCCATGATGCACTGTTTCTTTCTCTTTTTGCTCCGGATGGAGGGAGGGAGGGAGACGTGTCGTGTGCAGATGAGTTAAATTTCTGTTAATTTCTGTCTGTGTGTGTGAAAAGTCTGATGTTGCTAGGCAACAGCAGGCTTGGGGGGGGGTAGATGAGAAGGGGGTAGCCGAATTCCTTCACCAAGGCTGTAGATCCTTCTGGGGGAAGAGCAGGGAATTTGGCCTTCAGGAGCCGATAAGGCTGCCATGTTGATGCTTGGCGGAGAGATACAGAATTCTATTTACTGCACTCCTGACCGTCGAGAGTCCAAATTTATGAAGAATATTTTCTGGTCCTCAGCAGTACATTCCTTTCCAATGCAGTGATTTGCTCCGAGATTGAATCCATTTTGCGTTTGAGTTCAAGAGTTCACGCAGTCTGAGATTATACAGCATTGCTCAACTCATTAATTATGACGGACTGATATGGGACAAAATTCTGGAAGCAGCCGTCTTACTAATATTCCAGTGGGTCAGGGCAGCGTACAAACCAATCAGCACCAACTCTCCCACCATAAAAGCGAATACGAATGAATCCTCAACGTCTTCCACAGAGAGTGGAGCCACATGTCACACTCCATTCTCTCAGGTGTCGAGAGCAAAGCCCGCTGGGTAGGTTCCATCAGGGCACGCAGGGTCCCCAAACCCTGATCTCCTTCTTGAAAACAAATGGTGTCAGTGGTGTTGAGAGACCAGCTGATCAATTCCATAGTTAATCCAAATCATAATTTGAAGAATTCACAGTCTGGTGAAGCTGGGACTTTGAAGGTCAGAGCAGAGATAGAGAGCAGGAGAGGAAAATGCCATGGACATGCTAACGCATTAGCATTGGTCCCGTTTTTAAGTTATAAAATAGATCTATTAACTGTTTCAGAAGACCATAACAGGTCAGTTTAACATATAAAAAAGGTACATATTACTCACAGACATATGCTCTTTGTGGTTTTACTGGGGAAAAATTAAGATAAAGTGAAATAAAACAAAGAACCATGAAGCAGCGGGTCAGGTCAATGCTTCAAGCTTCAAAGAAGAGCCGTGCTGCAGAAACGGTTGATTACAGACCCTCCAGGGGTTCTGTCATTGACGTAGCGACATGGTCATTTTCCCGACAAATGCCCCAAAAACAACGGCTGCTCTGAAGGACCGATAAGGGAATCACTAAGCAAAAAGGCTATTGATGTCGGTGGATCAAATCATTTGTTAACGATACCTGAAAAAAAAAGGTTCTCGACACCTGGCCCTATGTTTTACTCTGTAATCATGATCATGACAGAGTTTTTAAAATGCCAATCGCGTGTTCTTATTTTTACGACATCATGCTAAATTTATACGGCCGTGGACACTGATCTGTATAACAGATACAAATCTGTTTCTTTGGATCCGCGGAAGCCCGAGGAATGGCTCACTCAAAGCGTGGCTGTTACAACAGTTGTCATAAAGCAGGACTGGTTGGTTGTTACGGTGACACTGTGTGCCTTCTGCTGCAAGACGCTGGTTTTAACATAATTGCAGCATGTGGACATCGCATACTTTGAGAGCTATCAAATTTTTGAAAGAATTTTGTGGTCTGTCTGAGTCACGGAGTGATGTCGGACAGAGAGAAGATAAGAAAGACGGTGTGAAAAAGTTGGATAATGAATCAAAAGTCAGTGAAATTGGTGCTGTGGAGGAATAAGTGTGCCAAAATTAAATTAATAAATACGTAATTAAATAATTACTTAAATGTGCCATTAATTAAATCAATACATCATTAAGTAATTACTTAAATGTGCCATTAATTAAATGTCATTAATTAATTTAAATTGGAGGAGTAAAAGTGACAAACAACTATATCATTAAATAATTACTTATGTGTGTCATTATTAATTAAATGTCATTAATTTATTAATTGGAGGAGTAAAAGTGACAAACTTAAACATATTAAATAATTGCTTAAATGTGCCACTAAATTAATTAAAATTGAAGTTAAATACATAAAAAATAATTTCAGTATTTAATTATTGCATGGTCAAAAACATATAATTATTTCATGATTTAATGAATTATTTTATGGTCCTTGTGTTGCGGTGCATCATGAATTAATTTTATCTGTCAAACTCGACCATCAGAGTCAATGGGTGGGTTTCTAACACCTGATTGGTTACCCTGTATATCAAGTCGCAGCAAATTGATTCCAAAAAAAATTGATTTAAAAATTTATACACATTATTGGTTGAGTTAGTGGGGTTTTAAAAAGTAACACTTTGCATCATGTGTCATGCTTAGTTCATGTTACAGGGTAACATATGTCACATGTTACAGAATCCAATGGACATTGGACTCGTTTGACCTTTATTTTGGAGACCAAGCATTCAACACTGTCAAAACTATTCCATTTATTAATCCTATTAGCTCAACCAATAATTTGCATCACTTTTAACTAAGGGTGTAATGGTACATGTATTTGTATTGAACCATTTTGGTACAAGACCCTCGATTCGGTTCAGGGCTATGCACGGGTGAGTTCGTGTTGCGTGTGTTTACATTCAGTGTTGCCAACTTGGCGACTTTCATGCTAAATCTGGCGACTTTCCAAACCATCTTAATGACTTATTTTCTCAAAAGCGACTAGCGACAAATCGAGCTACTTTTCCTGGCGTTACCGGAGACTTTTCTGATTTTTGGTGACTGAAAGTGAAAGTCTCTGTCACTGAGCGGCAGCGGGTCTCCCCCTCCTCTGCTGCAGCAGCCTGAAAAGCGCTGAGCGGAGGGATATCTACAGTTCTCCTCACTCGGACTCGCTCATCCTACTGACCTCATTTGCTGCGCTGGCCATGAGAAGTTATTTTATTTTAATAAGTGATGGCAAAATAAATAAACAAACCAAGAACCAAGTTTATTTGTGGTTCTAAATATGTTTAAGGTGGTTTTACTCACTTTTTTTGCCTCTCCCATAATGTTTTTGTTTTCCAAACTTCATTTAAAAAGATAAATTAACAAACATTAAACAAACAGTTAATAGTAAAATGTAAAATGTACAAAAGTAAAGGGATTCTTTAACATTACTTCTCTTAAAAAAATTCCTTATAGAGTGTGACAGTTGCGTTGGAACCGTTGTGCTGCGCTTTACTTGTGGAAAGGTTTTGTTAAAAGCTGTTTACTAGGAATTAATTTTTATAATATTTTATACACTTGTTGTTTATTTGAGAACATTTTATTTAACTTATTCAAAATCAAATCAATTTTATTTATATAGCGCCATATCACAACAAACAGTTGCCCCAAGGCGCTTTATAATGTAAGCCAAAGCCACACAATAATTACGGAATAATTATTTTATTTTCCTGTTTGAAAAATGTTATAATAAATTGTTGGTTTAAACAACAAGCAAATTTCAAATACTGGACCAAAAATAAACCAAACCGTGACCTCAAAACCGAGATATATACTGAACCGTGATTTTTGTGTATCGTTGCACCCCTACTTCTCACCAAAATTGGAGCCACTTTAAGTTTTGACAACTGTACAAAAATGAAATTTGTCACCATTCTTGCTGTTTTTACCCCATAACTCCATAGCATTCAGTCATAGATAGTCCAAACTATATCTTTTGGGAATCTCTATTATCAGATAAGTAATGTGTAGTTTTCAATTTAATTGGTGTATTTATAAATTTTTACCCTGTGTAATTCTTCACTTGACCTCTACCTGGCCGCCTATTGAAAATTCAAGTGGCCACTCTGTTTATTTTTAAAGTGTAGTGTCTAAGCTGTATTTGTGCTGAATTTGACGTTTGTATCACCATTTGAAGGAATGTTTCAGTTATCTGCTGCACTAATAAGCCAACAGAGCATGTACAAGCTGCTGTCTGTTAGCTTAAACATGTGTATATAAGACAATCTGAATTGAAGGACAAATGCTGCTTTTAACAACCTGCACCTCATTTCTGGCATAAAATATGGTCGTTTACTCACCCATATAACTTTGGTGTGATTAGTCCATCCATGGTTCAAATCTGAGGCAAACATTTTTCTTTTTCTTCTAAGGTGGATTAGCACTTTTTGTGGTACACAGCACGAACTACTGGACAGGAGGAACCTAGCAGTCGATGTGACTCCCTGATTTCAAAATGCTGCTCTTTTCAGCCAGGTGTGTGGTGCTGTAACATGTCAGTCATCTGTGTCCAATCAGATTTCAGGGGAGTCCAGTGCAACCCTGACCTCAGTTCTAGCTCCACCCATGCCAGGAAGGGTTCAACATTTGACATTTCCTGTTTCAGTGTGAATTTGCCACTAAGTTCCCGCAACATTCCATGGGATCTCATGTGTCGATCCAGGAAGTGTTTGACATTTCCTGTTTCACGGTGGATTATGAATTTGGCACTTCTGTTTTGGCCACAGTGTACCATGAGCGAGCGTCGCCGCCACTTGCGCAGTGCTTTGCTTGTATAAATATAGTCTGAGGTGCAAATGAAAACAGTTCCTGATGGACCTGGCCGCCTGTCTGTCGAGTCTGGTGTTTTCTGCCTACCAGCCTGTGTGCATGCATGCAAAGTTGGAAGTAAACAACAGTGTTCTCTTCTGTATATTGAACCGAATGTAATCTATTTTCTTCTCAATGTAATGTAAAAAATCTTGGGCTGTAAAAGGAGAGTAACTTACAGGTAGTTGTCCTTGAATAGGTATTGGCGCTGTGTCGAACGGGAACTTTGAATTGTTTTTTTTGTAGCCAGTCGTACATGCTTATAGTCTAGAATAGCATCGCATCCTATGAGGTGGAATACTTCTAGTTTTGAACTACTCCATTTTTGTTCTACACCTCTGGCTTTATGCTTGAGGCCACGTAGGTAATCATTGAACCAAGGCATTTGTGCTTTGGGTGGGGGATGGTTTTAATACAGGTGGAGCAATCATGACAAGTATGGTTGTGAGCGCTGAGTTTAAGCTGTCCACACCACTGAATGGTCATTTTCCAAAAGTGATGCTAATATATCAGGTTCCAAGTTGAATCGTAGTTGAAGAGGTGATGTGTCACCACACTGTTAAATAAGGTTCTTGTTCCAGTAAACATAACAGTGAGATTATAAACTTTTATTATTCTTCTGATCTTGGATATACGTAGTATCTTGGGCAGAGTGCACAGTTAGATGTTCAAACTGTTTATATTTTAGATCCCAACAGCTAATAAGCTAAACTCAGGTTTATCAATTAGAGCAACACCCCACCTTGATTCATATCACAAGGGACATGTACGCTGGTGGGCAGGCTTCATTTAAGGAGATGATAGCAGTAGGTTTAAGCCAGGTTACATATAAACCAATCATATTAAAGTGGTGTTCCATAATTGGATTGTTTATCAACAGTAATTTTGAGGATAGTGACCTTATGTTAATGAGACCCAAACTAAAGACCTCAGTTGGGTTGGAAATTGGACTATTGGGATTTGAGGGTGGTTTGAGAGTAGTATATATGAGATGCCTAAAATTACATTCGGATTTAAGAAATTCCACGTGGGATGTTGGTATCGGATACAAAATATTTGATGTTGCAGGAACAGCCAGTGGGGCATCCTCAATTTTAATGTCGTCCAATGAAGTAATGAGTATTAAGTTTGCAAAAGGATCCCTCTGTGCTCTTTATGGGCACATCTGCAGAAACAGGCCACAGTCTCAAATAGACAAATTTCCCGCCCCGCCACATAAACTGCACTATCACCATAGTGGATTTTCTGTGCTAATTCCCCCACTAAGGATCCCCCCACTAATGGAGTACATGTCCACATTAGTCGTAAGGCCTGCAGGTTCGATAATCTCCTGCTCCGTGACCTGCTGTAAAGTCCTAATGTTGCCTTCCTTGTAGAGCTCTATTTATTGTTTAATATATTTATTGAACTTTTCATGATATAAAAATACACACGCAACAAAGCCACCTTAAAACAAAGAACATGTGGATTTACCGCCACTTTAAAGGCACACAATTATATGTAAACAAGAAAGTGAAAAAACATAATAAATACACATAACCAACCAAAATAATTCCCCCCCAAAAAAATTATTAAACAAAAACTACTCCCAAACTTGTGTTGATGGTTTGTCAAAAAATATCAAAAAAGGCTTCCAAACTTTATAAAATTTATTTTCGATACCCTTTATCACACACCTGATATTTTTTTTTTTTTTTTTTTTTTTTTTTTTGTCACCTAAGTTTTAAATTAGACAGCACATCTTTTATCCAGTGTAATATGGTGGGTGGGGCAGCTTCCTTCCATTTTAAGAGGATGACCCCGAAAAGCAAAAGTAATGGGTGTGGGGTTACTTTTGTTGCAAGGACAGTAGAAAGTGCTTCACAAATGTCCTTTCAAAATATTTGGATTTTAGGACAAGTCCAAAACATATGCATTAGTTGCTTCCCCTGATTTACATCTGTTGCACGTTGGGTCAATTTGAGGCTAAATTTTGGTGAGTTTTGATTTACGTAAGTGTGTCTGGTGAACCACTTTAAATTGAATAAGAGAATGTCTTGACCTGATTGAAGATGAATGAATGTTCCTCAAAACATCAACCCATACTGCCTCATTAAATGTAATTTGAAGATCTGACTCCCAAGATTGTTTAATTACAAGAGAGGAGGGTGAATTTATATGAGATTAGATTCAGCATGACAGAAATGGCTTTGTTTCTGGTTGGGTCAAAGGACATGAGCTCATCAATAACATTACAAGGAGGCTTAACTGGCAACCCAGGGGAGGATGATTGAACAACCCCAGGTTTCTTTTCAGCACTGTAGCCAGGCTGACGAGTCAGAGCTCTATTGAGCTGAGTATTCCATTAACTTTAACTAGTAATGACTTCATGACTTTCTTTGCTAACAAAATTTTAACTATTAGAGAAAAAATTACTCATAACCATCCCAAAGACGTATCGTTATCTTTGGCTGCTTTCAGTGATGCCGGTATTTGGTTAGACTCTTTCTCTCCGATTGTTCTGTCTGAGTTATTTTCATTAGTTACTTCATCCAAACCATCAACATGTTTATTAGACCGCATTCCTACCAGGCTGCTCAAGGAAGCCCTACCATTAATTAATGCTTCGATCTTAAATATGATCAATCTATCTTTATTAGTTGGCTATGTACCACAGGCTTTTAAGGTGGCAGTAATTAAACCATTACTTAAAAAGCCATCACTTGACCCAGCTATCTTAGCTAATTATAGGCCAATCTCCAACCTTCCTTTTCTCTCAAAAATTCTTGAAAGGGTAGTTGTAAAACAGCTAACTGATCATCTGCAGAGGAATGGTCTATTTGAAGAGTTTCAGACAGGTTTTAGAATTCATCATAGTACAGAAACAGCATTAGTGAAGGTTACAAATGATCTTCTTATGGCCTCGGACAGTGGACTCATCTCTGTGCTTTTGAATAATCAGGTCCCATCTTATCTTAGGGACCTCATAGTACCATATCACCCCAATAGAGCGCTTCGCTCTCAGACTGCAGGCTTACTTGTAGTTCCTAGGGTTTGTAAGAGTAGAATAGGAGGCAGAGCCTTCAGCTTTCAGGCTCCTCTCCTGTGGAACCAGCTCCCAATTCAGATCAGGGAGACAGACACCCTCTCTACTTTTAAGATTAGGCTTAAAACTTTCCTTTTTGCTAAAGCTTATAGTTAGGGCTGGATCAGGTGACCCTGAACCATCCCTTAGTTATGCTGCTATAGACGTAGACTGCTGGGGGGTTCCCATGATGCACTGTTTCTTTCTCTTTTTGCTCTGTATGCACCACTCTGCATTTAATCATTAGTGATCGATCTCTGCTCCCCTCCACAGCATGTCTTTTTCCTGGTTCTCTCCCTCAGCCCCAACCAGTCCCAGCAGAAGACTGCCCCTCCCTGAGCCTGGTACTGCTGGAGGTTTCTTCCTGTTAAAAGGGAGTTTTTCCTTCCCACTGTAGCCAAGTGCTTGCTCACAGGGGGTCGTTTTGACCGTTGGGGTTTTACATAATTATTGTATGGCCTTGCCTTACAATATAAAGCGCCTTGGGGCAACTGTTTGTTGTGATTTGGCGCTATATAAAAAAATTGATTGATTGATTGAATAAACTATCTTACCTGTAAATATCTAAAGACATGAGAAGCTGGCAGGCCATACTTTTCTGACAGTATTACGGTTATGGTTTGTTACGGTGATGCTCAAATAAACTAAACCATGTGTAGTAATCTTAATAGGAACATTAATAGTGGTAAGCTCTAAACCACGATATACATACACATACACACAATTTTAATATCTTCCATCCATCCATCCATTTTCTTCCGCTTTATCCGGAGTCGGGTCGCGGGGGCAGCAGCTCAAGCAAAGCTGCCCAGACCTCCCGATCCACACACACCTCCTCCAGCTCCTCCGGGGGAACCCCAAGGCGTTCCCAAGCCAGCCGAGAGATGTAGTCCCTCCAGCGTGTCCTGGGTCTTCCCCGGGGCCTCCTCCCAGTGGGACGTGCCCAGAACACCTCTCCAGCGAGGCGTCCAGGGGGCATCCGGAAAACATGCCCGAGCCACCTCAACTGACTCCTTTCGATGTGGAGAAGCAGCGGCTCGACTCCGAGCTCCTCCTGAGTGACCGAGCTCCTCACCCTGTCTCTAAGGGAGTGCCCAGCCACCCTGCGGAGGAAACTCATCTCGGCAGCTTGTACTCGCGATCTCGTTCTTTCGGTCATGAGCCAAATCTCATGACCATAGGTGAGGATCGGAACGTAGATCGATCGGTAAATCGAGAGCTTTGCCCCTCTACTCAGTTCTCTCTTCACCACGACGGTCCGATACAGCGACCGCATCACTGCAGATGCTGCACCAGTCCGTCTATCGATCTTACGCTCCATCCGTCCCTCACTCGTGAACAAGCCCCCGAGATACTTAAACTCCTCCACTTGAGGCAAGGACACTCCACCGACCTGAAGAGGGCAAAGCACCTTTTTCCGGTCGAGAACCATGGCCTTGGATTTGGAGGTGCTAATTTTCATCCCGGACGCTTCACACTCGGCTGCAATCTGCCCCAGTGCATGCTGAAGGTACTGATTTGACAAAGCCAACAGAACCACATCGTCCGCAAACAGCAGAGACGAGATTCTGTGGTTCCCAAACCAGACCCCTCTACACCCTGGCTGCGCCTAGAAATTCTATCCATAAAAATAATGAACAGAACCGGTGACAAAGGGCAGCCCTGGCGGAGGCCAACGTGCACTGGAAACAGGTTTGACTTACTACCGGCAATGCGAACCAAGCTCCTGCTGCGGTCGTACAGGGACCGGATAGCCCTTAGCAAAGGACCCCGTACTCCCGGAGCACTCCCCCACAGGGTGTGCCGAGGGACACGGTTGAATGCCTTCTCCAGATCCACAAAACACATGTGGACTGGTTGGGCAAACTCCCAGGAACCCTCAAGCACCCGATGGAGCGTGTAGAGCTGGTCCAGTGTGCCGCGACCAGGACGAAAACCACACTGCTCCTCCTGAATCCGAGGTTCAACCATCGGTCGAATTCTCCTCTTCAGTACTCTGGAATAGACCTTACCGGGGAGGCTGAGGAGTGTGATCCCCCTATAGTTTCTACACACCCTCCAGTCCCCCTTCTTAAACAGAGGGACCACCACCCCGGTCTGCCAATCCAGAGGCACTGTCCCCGATCGCCACGCGATGTTACAGAGGCGTGTCAGCCAAGACAGCCCCACAACATGCAGAGACTTAAGGTACTCAGGACGGATTTCATCCACCCCAGGAGCCTTGCCACCAAGGAGCTTTCTAACCACCTCGGTGACTTCGGCCTGGGTAATGGATGAGTCCGCCTCCGAGTCCCCAGTCTCTGCTTCCTCTTCAGAAGACGTGACAACGGGATTGAGGAGATCCTCGAAGTACTCCTTCCACCGCCCGACAACATCCCCAGTCAGGATCACCAGCTCCCCACCGGCACCATAAACAGTGCTGGTGGAGAGCTGCTTCTGCGTCGGACGGTTTGCCAGAATCTCTTCGAGGCCGCCCGATAGTCTTCCTCCATAGCCTCCCCGAACTCCTCCCAGACCCGAGTTTTTGCCTCTGCGACCGCATGGGCTGCTGCACGCTTGGCCTGCCGGTACCTGTCAGCTGCCTCTGGGGTCCCACCTACCAACAAAGATAAGTAGGACTCCTTCTTCAGCTTGATGGCATCCCTTACTTTCCGTGTCCACCACCGGGTTCGGGGATTGCCGCCGCGACAGGCACCAGAGACCTTGCGACTCACAGCTACGAGCAGCTGCATCGACAATAGAGGTGGAGAACATGGTCCACTCGGACTCCATGTCTCCAACCTCCCCCAGGATCTGGGAGAAGCTCTCCCGGAGGTGGGAGTTGAAGACCTCGCTGACAGAGGTTTCCGCCAGTCGTTCCCAGCAGACCCTCACGATACGTTTGGGCCTGCCAGGTCTTAGCGGCTTCCTACCCTCCCAGCGGATTCAACTCACCACCAGGTGGTGATCAGTCGACAGCTCTGCCCCTCTCTTCACCCGAGTGTCCGAGACACGTGGCCGAAGGTCAGATGATACGACTACAAAGTCGATCATCGACCTCCGGCTCAGGGTGTCCTGGTGCCACGTGCACTTATGGACACCCTTGTGCTCGAACATGGTGTTCGTGATGGACAAACTGTGACTAGCACAGAAGTCCAACAACTGAACACCACTCGGGTTCAGATCGGGGAGGCCGTGCTTCCCGATCACCCCCCTCCAGGTCTCACTGTCGCCGCCCATGTGGGCGTTGAAATCCCCCAGGAGAACAATGGAGTCCCCCTCCCATTGACTCCAGGAAGGTCAGGTAGTCTGCACTGCTGCTCGGCACGTAGGCCGAGACAACGGTGAGAGACCTGTCCCCGACCCGAAGGCGTAGGGACGCGACCCTCTCGTTCACCGGAGTGAACTCCAACACTTGACGACTGAGCTGGGGAGCAATAAGCAATGCGACCCCAGCTCTCTGCCTCTCCCCGTTTTAATATCTTTGTGTTTTTATTTTTTTACACGTCTTGAACACATTTTAAAAGTATTTGTGTGTTTTTTTTTTAAGGGACTGAACTTGAACTTGAACTTATTTATTTGGCACACAATTCGTCAATAACAAACACCGATATACAAGACAATTCCACAGTGACGTGTGACCAAAAAGGGGTGAGCAGAAGCAAGGTTTATAAACGCCCACCCCCTATATACATACATATATACACATTACCTACCCCCAGAGCAAGCACACAGGCGACAGTGGTAAGGAAAAACTCCCTCTGATGTATTGAGGAAGAAACCTCAAGCAGACCAGACTCTAAGGGGTGACCCTCTGCTTAGGCCATGCTACAAATACATTTAACAACACAAACTCAAATCCCATTATCATAAACATATCAAGTGAACACCGTGTCTTCGTCTACATACATACGAGGTCTGTCTGTAAAGTATAGGTCCTTTTTATTTTTTTCAAAAACTATATGGATTTCATTCATATGTTTTTACGTCAGACATGCTTGAACCCTCGTGCGCATGCGTGAGTTTTTCCACGCCTGTCGGTGACGTCATTCGCCTGTGAGCACTCCTTGTGGGAGGAGTCGTCCAGCCCCTTGTCGGAATTCCTTTGTCTGAGAAGTTGCTGAGAGACTGGCGCGCTGTTTGATCAAAATTTTTTCTAAACCTGTGAGACACATCGAAGTGGACATGGTTCGAAAAATTAAGCTGGTCTTCAGTGAAAATTTTAACAGCTGATGAGAGATTTTGAGGTGATTCTGTCGCTTTAAGGACTTTTCACGGTGCGAGACGTCGCGCAGCGCTCTCAGGCGGCGTCATCAGCCTGTTTCAAGCTTAAAACCTCCACATTTCAGGCTCTGTTGATCCAGGACGTCGTGAGAGAACAGAGAAGTTTCAGAAGAAGTCGGTTTCAGCATTTTATCCGGATATTCCACTGTTAAAGGAGATTTTTTTAATGAAAGACGTGCGGGCGGATTGCAGCGTCGGCTCGCAGCCGCCGCGACGCTCTGCCACAGGAAAATCACCTCTGTTGGAAGCCTTGAGGACAAGTTGGAACATCTCCAGCTGATAAACAATTTCTCATATACTCACTCCATTGAAAGCCATCAAAAGCCAACTGGATTTTAACAAATGGTTATCAACACGGAGGTGTTTTTCCTGTGCCGCCGCGCCGCGTCGGCTGCGTCCCGACGTGCGGACCCGTCCGCACGTCTTTCATTAAAAAAATCTCCTTTAACAGTGGAATATCAGGATAAAATGCTGAAACCGACTTCTTCTGAAACTTCTCTGTTCTCTCACGACGTCCTGGATCAATAGAGCCTGAAATGTGGAGGTTTTAAGCTTGAAACAGGCTGATGACGGCGCCTGAGAGCGCTGCGCGATGTCTCGCACTGTGGGAAGTCCTTAAAGCGACAGTATCACCTCAAAATCTCTCATCAGCTGTTAAAATTTTCACTGAAAACCAGCTTAATTTTTCGAACCATGTCCACTTCGATGTGTCTCACAGGTTTAGAAAAAATTTTGATCAAACAAAGCGCCAGTCTCTCAGCAACTTCTCAGACAAAGGAATTCCGACGAGGGGCTGGACGACTCCTCCCACAAGGAGTGCTCACAGGCGAATGACGTCACCGACAGGCGTGGAAAAACTCACGCATGCGCACGAGGGTTCAAGCATGTCTGACGTAAAAACATATGAATGAAATCCATATAGTTTTTGAAAAAAATAAAAAGGACCTATACTTTACGGACAGCCCTCGTACATACAGTATACACACACCAACATACACCTTCACATACATACATAATTACACACACACACACGCACACACATATATATATATATATATATATATATATATATATATATATATATATATATATATATATATATATATATATATATATATATACACACACAAATGACAACACAAAACTCACCGTACTTCATTAGATTCATATCTTGAAAACATCTTTTTTTTTTTTATATTGATTTTTAAACTGATTGATATTTGGACATCGTTTGAGGTCATCCATCAGGTTATTCCATAATCTAGGGCCACACATAGAGACACAGAAACCTTTCCTGGTCGGCCGAGCGCCAGCAATTTTAAAATGATACAAGCCCCGTAAATTATATTTTCCTGCTCTCTCAGTAAAATATTCTTGAATTCTAAATGGCACTTCTTTATTTTTCACTTTGTGCATTAATTGAACAGTCTTAAATGAAATCATATCATTAAGTTTTAATATTTGAGATTTAATGAACAGTGGGTTGGTGTGGTCTCGATAACCTGCATTATGAATTGTCCTTAATGCTCTTTTTTGAAAAATGAATAATGGTTGCAATGTAGTTTTGTAATTGTTGCCCCAAACTTCAGCGCAATAAGTCAAGTAGGGTGCAACCAAAGAACAATAGAGAGTATGTAGTGCTCTGCAATCAAGAACATGCTTTACTTTATTTAATACTGCAATACTTTTTGATACTTTCATTTGAATATGCTGAATATGAGCTTTCCAATTAATTTTTTCATCAATAATGACACCTAAAAACCTATTCTCTTTGACACGTTCTGTGTTTATCCCATGTATATTTAACTGAATTTGTATGTCTTTTTTATAATTTCCAACATCAATTTAGTTTTAGACAAATTTAATGATAATTTGTTAATATCAAACCATCTCTTTAACTTAATCATTTCTGTTCCTAAATCAGATAATAGTTGTTGCAGATTTTCCCCTGAGAAAAACAGGTTTGTGTCATCTGCAAAGAGCAGTTTTAATCATATCTGAGACTTTGCATAAATCATTAATGTATAAAATAAATAATTTTGGGCCCAACACAGAACCTTGTGGGGCTGTTTATGCATCCGATCGATCGGCCACCGATCATTATCGGCCGATCACGCCTTGATCGATTTGATCGGTGATCGGCAAAATGCGCCGATCAAAAGGACCGATCACAACAGTGTAGGCAGTAGCGCAGGGAGCGCTTGGTGTGTTTGTCAGGAAAATGATCATTTCTCTACATTAATTACAGACCCTGCAGCGGGTCCGTGATCAACTTTTCTGCAGCGCGGCCTTGCTCTGGACCTTGAACCAATCAAACCAGTGGTTCGCAGATTGAAGCATGCTTCGAGCCTGTTGCTTCGTTTGTATTTTCTTTCTTTCGCTTAAAGTAGACCTGCATTGAAATAAATGCAGTCAGATCTTTGGACCAAAAAATGACTTATATTTATACGTACATAAGATCCTTCTGAATGTAGTAAATTAAATCTGCAAGCCCAGATCTGTCATTCAACGGAGAAATCTTCATTTGAAAATGACAAATTTACGGCTAACATTTAGCCCTCCGCAAATTGTCCCTCTCATCATGGACGATGCCAAGATGTCAGGGACAAGACCCTCTCCCAGCATGCATTGCGCGTGCCAACTGTAATTTGTGGATTTACGTCAGTTTGCATCTGCACCTTTTTCTTGTATTATATGGAAGGATCTACTTTTTAAAACTTCGTATTGTCTTGCGGTACGCTTGGTGAGTACACATTTCTTTTATTTGTGCTTGAAAATGATTTTTGGGGACTTTTTCATACGCCCGTTTGAGTGGTGTCGCGTTGAAAATCTACTGTCTTTCGCCTCCGTTGTACCGTCGCGGGCTACGGAGGCGAGACCCGCAAAGAATTCAAGTCATTAAAAATATATAAACCCCTCTCAGCGGCCACAGAGCTCAGCGGCCACGGAGCTCCGTGGCTCCGATTCCCGAGACGTGCGGCGCTGCGGATTTTGCAGCAAGAAGTCTGTTCTTTTGTCATATTTTAAACATATTTTTTGTTTTTAACATTTAAACATCTTTGACTTTTACTAAAACATTATAAACATTATAACATAAATAACAAAGGATGGGTATTGATGAAATTTTATCAGTACCATTATCGATTCCGCTTATCGATCCGATTCCTTATCAATTCCCTTATGGATATCTCTTGTGAACTGTCTGTGTGCTACAAGTAGGTTTTACAGGTTTTCTATGTCAGTAACATTTTATTAAGTCTTAAAGTAAATACATATGAAATTGGTTACTGGATCCTTGATCTCTGGACATAAATAAAAATAAACAAAATCTGTAGTTTTTTTTTCTTCAAAAGCATTTCCTTTCAGACATTAATGGCACAAATCTAACTCCATACCTCTGAGCTGGCAGCCGGTCTGCTCTGTGTAAGCCTGATCCCGTCAGAAGCTAAGCAGTACAGCGTCTGGTTAGTACTTGGATGGGAGAACTCTTCCGCACACAAGTGGCTGTGTGTGTTTCTCCAGGTATAACAGGAGTTGCATCAGGAAGGACATCCAGTGTAAAACCTGTGCCAAATAACTATGCAGATCTGACTGTATCCGCTGTGGGGACACCGGACAATAACAGGAGCTGCTGAACTGACCACAACAACCTCTGAGCTGAACTCTTGCAAACGGCTGTGCTGCACGTCAGGACATCTCATTTTTGGGAGGGGAAAAAACCCCCAAAAACATTTTAGTCTGTTGTCTGGGGAGGTGATGGTCTAGTGGTTAAGGTGTTGGGCTTGAGTCCAGAAGATCATGGGTTCAAATCCCCACCTGACTGGAAAATCACTAAGGGCCCTTGGGCAAGGCCTTTAATCCCCTATTGGTCCCAGTGTGTAGCGAGCACCTTGTATGGCAGCACCCTGACATCGGGGTGAATGTGATACAGATGGAAAAGCTCTCTATATATATAAATGCAGTCCATTTACCATTTGTCTCTGTTAAAACATTTGGAAAGAGGTGTCATTTGATTTAAACAGCGATTCGCTTTGAAGTGATTAATTCCGACTGGACTCTGTCTCAGCAGAGAGTGGCGCAGTGTTTGGATGGGTACAAATGGAACGGAGGAGGATTCTCTTTTTCTTTTTCTTTTTTTTTTCTCGCAACAAGACAAGAGTCCCAGTTAGTGACTTTAATCTGCACAAAAGTTACTCACGATTGATATTTTTAAATGGCTTTGAGAGGGGTTAAGAAGTGGACTTGCCGCTTCTGAAAAGCTGAACCAACGGAGCAGCAGGTTGGATCACTGTTTCGTTGTTTCAAGATTCAAAGCAGAGCCATTGCAGAAGTGGTTTATTACAGACTCGCTGCAGGGTGTCGAATCAACATAAAGAAATGATTTTCCCGATTAAAAAGGACCAATAAAGGACTCGTTAAAAAAAAAAGAGGCTATTGATGTTGGTGGATCGAATCGTTTTCAGTTTCAATTTATTTTTCTTTATGTAGCGCCTAATCACAACAGAGTTGCCTCAAGGCCCTTCACACAGGTAAGGTCTAACCTTACCAACCCCCAGAGCAACAGTGGTAAGGAAAAACTCCCTCTGAGGAAGAAACCTCAAGCAGACCAGACTCAAAGGGGTGACCCTCTGCTTGGGCCGTTACAAATATAAATTACAGAACAATTCACAGACGAATATACAAGAAATGCTGTTGGTGGACAGGACAGGAGGATTGCCAACACAAATACAACTCCCATCTCTGGATGGAGCTGCACCTTTAACAGAGACAAAAAAACAGAATCAGGCAACAGAAAGACAAAAAATACTGTATAATTTGCCAGCATTAATCTACAAGAGAAACAGAGAAATACTAAGCTGATCGCTGGCCGCTAGCCCTAAGCTTCACTAAAAGACCCAGAATTTAGAATTTAGGTAAAGTTGAGGCCGAGGCCCGCTCCAATTACTTATAACATGAATTAAAAGAGTAAAAAGCGTAAAACAAAACTGCACCAGTATGCTAGCCACGCGAAAGGGAAAAGAAGTGCGTCTTAAGTCTGGACTTGAAAGTCTCCACAGAATCTGATTGTTGATGCAGGGAGATCATTCCACAGAACAGGGGCACAATAAGAGAAAGCTCTGTGACCTGCAGACTTCTTATTCACTCTAGGGACACAAAGTAGTCCTGCACCCTGAGAACGTAATGCCCGGGCCGGTACATAAGGTTTAATTAGGTCAGCTAGGTAGGGAGGTGCCAGTCCATGAATAATTTTATAGGTTAGTAGCAGAACCTTCATTTCATTTTTACTTTTGTGTTCCTTTGGCTGAGTATTCTTGTGCTGCATCACATTTGGCCACCAGGTGGCAACCTACATCCAAATTGGTTTGCCACACTGCACTCAAACTTACAGAGGCCCCTTTACTCTGTTATGGGAGCAAATTCTGCAAGTTTCATGAAAATCTTTGTAAAGTGGTCCAATAAAAATGGTGCAAAAAGGGTCAATACTCAAACCAGCCACAAAACTCTTTCCAACTGAAACTAGAGATGCTGACTGACAATAAGCCATATTTCATCACTTTTGACTTAGGACGTATGGAGAAATCACTGTGCGAAAAAATGGTAAATTTGCATTTTTGTGCCAAAAAGTGCGCCCTATAATTGTGCGCCCAAAGTTGGCCACCAAAATTTTAATCAAAATCAAAGTAAGCGGTCCTAATCTATCATCACATGCATAAAAGACTTTGGGTGACTTAAGGCCGCAGGCCACACCGCCCCTGTGAAAATGTGCACAATTACAAAAAAACTGTGATTTGCAGCGCCACCTGTGGGCTGCACGGGTCAGCCACCAAAATTTTCATGTTTTTGGAGAGTCCATACCCAATAGATTAAGACAAATGAAAATCAATTTGGCTCACTCAGGGCGCACGGAAATATGAGCATTTAAAAACCTAAATTTTGTGATTTTGCTATTTTGGCTCATTTTCACCCCAAATTACCAGGACCCCCTAAAATAAAGTGAACCTTATCAAGGATTTAAAAAAATGTGATTTTTGTTTGTTTTTAACATATATCTACCCATTTAAAAAAACAAAATTGGGACAAACAGACGGGGTCATAAATCACAACCTGCCTGACAGGCTCTTAATTTTTTTCAGTGTCGAGCAGAAAGTACGCAGTTTTTAACCAAGTCTACGCAACACTCCGCGACTGTATTTAAATCTACACAAGACTGCGCTACTGTACACCAAGCCTCCACAAGTCAACACACCAAGGCCAAAAATCCTTTTATCAGTACGTTCCTGGATTGATACATTTTATTCATCCCACTGGACTTTGCTGACAGTGAAGCTTCAAAACTGCAGAAGAGGCGAGCCAAGCTTCCACGTTCAGAGGACATGTCCATTGATCATGGACAGATTTCAATCATGCTGACCTGAAGACAATGTTACATAAACTCCATTATGATGTAAAATGTGCAACCAGAGGAGATAAAACACAAGACCAGGTCTATATAAGCATTGCTAAGGTCTATACAGCAAAGAGACTGTCCCGCCTGCTATTTTAACTCTGGGCAATTTACTGAGCACCGCTCATAGAAATTCAATTAGTCTCATCAAGAAACAGGTGAAATATGCCAGAAAGCTGTCCATGTTGGCAAAACCACAAACAGAGGAAGAGAGACAATATTTCCTTCCATAAGTGGTTTTGGTTCTTCTTGTCACTGTCTGTGACATTTGGTTGATAAACAGGTGTATGTTTCCTGCCTGTGTCATCCGTGGACACGGACCATTAACTCTTCACTTATGTCTAGTTGATATTTTCTCCTGCTCGACCGATGTCTAGTTAAAATACTTGTTGTTAGTGATTCAAATTGTTCGACAAGACCGAGGATTTTTTTTTTTTTTTTTTTTTTTTTTTTTTTTTTTTTTTTGCACATTAAAATAACAAACCGCTGCTTGGAGATTATAATGACTGTGCTACTTACAGTCACTCACACACACACAGAAATGTGCACACATACACAGACCACTGACTTCATGAATGAAACTGGTCAATAAAAGATAATTGTGCATATATATATATATATATATATATATATATATATATATTAATGGTTTTAGGAGCCGTGCTGTGCCTGTCAAAGCAGCAGCTTGGAACAGATCAGATCCATGTAACTTTCAACACTAATATTTGGGAATGTGTGAGTGTCAGAGTAAGTTTAATACTTTCCTGACATGATTTAATGTTAATTAATTTTACTGGCTCGACATCCAGGTCAGAATGGCATTTTAACACGCATTTTGCGAGTGTTTTTCTGAGTGTGTTTAGTCGTGAATCCCCATTAAAAATGGATTAACATCTAGGAACTTCGTCAATATTTCTGCCCGTTTAGGAGACGTCATGTCGCTGTCCATGAAGGGACGTTCACGTTTAGTGGGCAGCATTGGGAGTGTGAACTCTAGTTCTCATATATAACCTCTTTGGTTGGAGCATAACTAGCAAGGCTACTTTGTGTTGCTAGTTTTAACAAAAAAGTTATGATCATTAACTGAGCCTTAAAAAAGGAGCATTTTAACACTGAATAAGTGCTTAATAAAATGGTTATAATAAAAATATGTTGGAAAAAAGGCTTGAAAGTGAAAGTTTATTAAACGTCTGGACGCTGAATAAACGGCCAAAAGCTCTTTGAACATGTGTACCAGATGGTAAAAAGTGCTGTAGAAATTCAATCCATTAATGTTTTTGTTTTTGCAAACAGCAACATTACAAAGTATGAATTAAATTTTTTTAGCTTATATATATTTAATGAGTTGTAATGTCACTATAGATGTGTTCATATCATATTTGATGACTTCTGACATCTTGTGCGAGTGCCATGTATTTAGTAATAATTAACCATCTTCTGTACCCGCTTACTCCAATTAAGGGTCATGAGGGGTCAGAGCCCATTGCAGCTGTCATGGAGTATGAGACGGGTACACCCTGGACAGGACTACGATCTGTCACAGGGCCACATATAGACAAACACACACACACACCAAGGGTCAATTTAAAGTTTTCAGTTCACCTAACATGCAGGTCTTTGGATGTGGGAGGAAGCTGCAGCACCCGGAGAGAACCCACACAAACACGGGGAGAACATGCAAACTCCACACAGAAATGTCACAGGTGGGAATCGATCCCATGACCTTCTTGCTGTGAGGCAACAGTGTGAACCACTAATCCACCATGCTGCCCTAAATAATAATAATACATTTGTAAAGTATTTTAAATAAAGGAAAAAAACCTCAACAAAGTGTTGAACATAGCTGCAGACCAACATAAAACAAACATTCCCATATCCCAAAATAAGAAACAGAAAATAATTAAATACAAGAAAAAAAATGCAAAGATGATGAAAAACCTTCAAACTAATTACAAAAAAATATGTTTTAAAAATAGTCTTGGAGTCACACTTCAAATGTCAACAGGCAGCCTGTTCCACAAGATAAGACCACGGCCAAAAAAAAAAGGCTCTGAAGCCTGCTGACTTCTTTTTAACCCTTGAGACACAGAGCAAGTCTGCATCCAAGGACCACAGGGCACGAGGAGGCACATAAGGCTGAACAAGTTCAGCAAGATAGTTGAGTTCATGACGTTTAGAGCCTGAAAAGTCGAACAAAATCTTGAAATCTAGTCCTCGAGTCAGTGAAGGGAAGCCAGAATGTCTGTGATCAAACCTCCTGGTTTTCATCAAAACTCGAGCAACAGTAATTCTGTACCATCTGTAGACATCCTACACTATTTTATAGCAATCCAGGAAATAAAACACAGCAATAGTCAATTGTGGAAGACAAGAAATTTTGCGAAATTTAAAACAAATGCTGATGTACATTTCCACTTTATCAGTTCCATCAGTGAAATAACTTACTGTCATCAGGTCAAACTCACCACTGATACTTTATTTTAGTGAGTGTTGTTGTGACATTTATTGTTAATTTGGTTCTTTGCAGACATGCAGCCGTTGTTGGTGATTAAAGAAGAAACTCTCCCTGAGCACAAGGAATGGAATCTGAGTGTTGACCAGGAGGACATTAAAGAAGAAGAGAAGCTGTGCATAAGTCAGCAGGGAGAGCAGCTTCAGCAGCTGGAGGAGGCAGATCTCACGAAGTTTGGTTTCACTGCCGTCCCTGTGAAGAGTGAAAATGATGATGAAAAACCAGAGTCATCACAGCTTCATCAAAGCCGAAGTGATGAGAGCACAGAGGCTGAGCCTGTAGCCAGCAGCTCATCTGTACACAGAACACTGACAGAAGAAGCTGATGGAGAGGACGATGGAGGACCACAACCAGCCAGCAACTCAGGTCCAAACAGTCATTTACAACCAGATACCAGTGGCAGGAGTTCAGACAGTTCTGGAAGTGAGACTGATGACAGTGATGACTGGAAACAGACCAGAGAACTTCAGTCAAGTTTTAACTGTCAGAAAAATACCAATATTGTTGGTTCAGGCAACACTGATGAAAAACAATTTAAAGGATCTAAATATGGAAAAGCATCTGGTCACATGAACAACTCAGAGCAACAAAAGGAGAGGAAAGCAAAAAGAAAACCACTTAGCTGTTCTGATCAGAGTAAAAGACAGAAACAGGAGGACACTCTGAACAAACACATTACAGTTCACGCAGGGAAAAATCCACTTGTCTGTTCTGAGTGTGGTAAAAGGTTTGGACAAAAGGGCACCCTGAAAACACACATGATAATTCATACAGGACAAAAAGCATTTGTCTGTTCTGAGTGTGGTCAAAGGTTTGGACTAAAGAGCAACCTGAACAGACACATGATAATTCATACAGGGCAAAAAGCATTTGAGTGTTCTGAGTGTGGTAAAAGGTTTGGACGAAAGAGCGACCTGGAAACACACATGAGAATTCATACAGGGCAAAAAGCATTTGTCTGTTCTGAGTGCGGTAAAAGGTTTGGACGAAAGAGCGACCTGAAAATACACATGATAATTCATACAGGGCAAAAAGCATTTGTCTGTTCTGAGTGCGGTAAAAGGTTTGGACAAAAGAGCAACCTGAAAACACACATGATAATTCATACAGGGCAAAAAGCATTTGTCTGTTCTGAGTGCGGTAAAAGGTTTGGACGAAAGGGCAACCTGAAAACACACATGATAATTCATACAGGGCAAAAAGCATTTGTCTGTTCTGAGTGCGGTAAAAGGTTTGGACGAAAGAACAAACTGAAAATACACATGATAATTCATACAGGGCAAAAAGCATTTGTCTGTTCTGAGTGCGGTAAAAGGTTTGGACGAAAAAGCGACCTGAAAATACACATGATAATTCATACAGGACAAAAAGCATTTGTCTGTTCTGAGTGTGGTCAAAGATTTGGACAGAAGCTCACCCTGAAAAGACATATGATAATTCATACAGGGCAAAAAGCATTTGTCTGTTGTGAGTGTGGTAAAAGATTTGGAATAAAGAGCAACCTGAACAGACACATGATGATTCATACCAGACACGCCATTTAGCTATTCTGATCAGAGTAAAAGACAGAAACAGAAGGGCACTCTAAACAAACGCATGATAACTCATAGTGATTCACTGCCCCCCCCCCAAAAAAATGAGCCATTCACCAGCTCATCTACAAAACAATATGCAGGTGCACCCAGATGCAGAACAGCAGGAACGAGAAGAGGAATTAGTAAGAAGAAGAAACAAAAAAAAATGGACACAAAAGAGCATCCAAAACTGACTAAAATAAAGGAAAATTAAAAAATTCAAACTGTCCTGCAAAAAGTTAACCTGAGACTGACAAAACTGGTCCCAGAAGGAACCACATTTAAACTGTGTAAATTATAGAGCAGCATGGTACATACAGAAGTGTTCAGAGTAATAGTAGTGCTATGTGACTAAAAAGATTAATCCAGGTTTTGAGTATATTTCTTCACAATAATAGTGTGGAATTCAGTTAGTGAGTTTGTCAATTCTGTGGAACAAACAGGTGTGAATCAGGTGTCCCCTATTTAAGGATGAAGCCAGCACCTGTTGAACGTGCTTTTCTCTTTGAAAGCCTGAGGAAAATGGGACGTTGAAGACATTGTTCAGAAGAACAGCGTAGTTTGGTTAAAAAGTTGATTGGAGAGGGGAACACTTATATGCAGGTGCAAAAAATTATAGGCTGTCATCTACAGTGATCTCCAATGCTTTAAAATGGACCAAAAAAAAAAGACGCATGGAAGAAAAAGGAAGACAACCATCAAAACGGATAGAAGAATAACCAGAATGAAAAAGGCTTACCCACTGATCAGCTCCAGGATGATCAAAGACAGTCTGGAGTTACCTGTAAGTGCTGTGACAGTTAGAAGATGCCTGTGTGAAGCTAATTTATTTGTAAGAATCCCCCGCAAAGTCCCTCTGTTAAATAAAAGACATGCAGAAGAGGTTACAATTTGTCAAAGAACACATCAACTGGCCTAAAGAGAAATGGAGGAATATTTTGTGGACTGATGCAAGTAAAATTGTTCTTTTTGGGTCCAAGGGCCGCAGTCAGTTTGTGAGACAACCCCCAAACTCTGAATTCAAGCCACAGTTCATAGTGAAGACAGTGAAGCATGGTGGTGCAAGCATCATGATATGGGCATGTTTCTCCTACTATGGTGTTGGGCCTATATATCACATACCAGGTATCATGGATCAGTTTGGATATGTCAAAATACTTGAAGAGGTCATGTTGCCTTATGCTGAAGAGGACATGCCCTTGAAATGGGTGTTTCAACAAGACAATGACCCCAAGCACACTAGTAAACATGCAAAATCTTGGTTCCAAACCAACAAAATTAATGCCTCGCAGATGTGAAGAAATCATGAAAAAAAAACTGTGGTTATACAACTAAATACTAGTTTAGTGATTCACAGGATTGATAAAAATTCAGTTTGAACATAACAGCTTTGAGTTTGTAGTGTTAACAGCACATGCTACTATTATTGTGAACACCCCCTTTTCTACTTTTTTTTTTTTACCAATAGCCCAATTTCATAGCCTTAAGAGTGTGCATATCATGAATGCTTGGTCTTGTTGGATTTGTGAGAATCTACTGAATCTACTGGTACCTTGTTTCCCATGTAACAATAAGAAATATACTCAAAACCTGGATTAATCTTTTTAGTCACATAGCACTATTATTCTGAACACTACTGTACAAAGTAAATTAGCCCCACAAGATTTAGAGAGAAAAGGAACCACAATTAAGAAAAAAAAAAATACCGTGCCACAATGGAAAAAAAAAAAAAAAAATTACAACAAAAAAAATCAGCCGCCTAAAAGCAAAGATCTCCCAAATGGCCATATTTTTGGAAAGCCAAAACCACAAAATGAATTTTAACGTAAATTGCATTAAAAGAAAATACAATGTTGAAGATAAACAGCTGGGTGGGAGGTTAGATGAACATCAAGCCTTAGTGAAAGATTTTGCAGTACAGATTAAGAACAAAGACAAGAAAATACTTGAACAAGCAAAACAGATAAACAAGCAATTTGCAAAAAAAAAAAAAAAAAAAAATACCCAGGCTCATGTTCAGGAAGTTGGCAAACGACACAGTAGAAGTACAACAACCACCTGAGAGAGAGGAAATTGAAAAATTCTCAAAAAAAGTAAAGACAAAAACAGAAAACATACAGTTGGATGAAGGGAGCTACATTGAAGACGCATCGGGATACTTTCTGTTTTTGGCATGACATCTTTGCATGTGCAGTTAATATCTACGTGTGTGAAATAATACGCCTGAATGCTTTTTTTTTTTTTTTTAACATGAGAGTGGTTTTGGCACTGATCTGATGCCATATCAGTTTCTCTGAGTGTAATAATGTCTTAATGTTGGAATTGTAAGTTTTTAGTAAAATATAGACTTTTTAGTGTGAAAACTGTAATTCACCCAAATGTTTCTTCAGTTCTTGATGGATTTTGATGATTGTTTTTGTTTGTTTTATCTAAACACTGATTTACAATCCTTCCTCACACAATATTGAACTTTTGAATTGTTTTGGAAATTGTAGAAATTTTTATGGTGAAAATAGTGAAATTCACCAAAACACTTTTTCAGTTTCTGTTGTATTTTAATTCTGTTGGTTTTGTTTGTTTCTTCTAAATACTGTTCATAATTCATCCTTGTGGATATGTGAAATAATAAATTTTAGAAAAGAATGGATTTCATTAAGGTGAAATTCATGCAAAAGTTTTCATTTTGATTCATATTAGGTAGATTTATTTAAACACTGTTCTCAGTTCTTCACAAAATTATGCTTTTTGTTGAAAAATATTGTGTGTTAGAAAAACAATAAAATCCACCAAACTGGTGAATTTGGTTTTGTTTGAAGTTCTGTTCTTCCCTGTTGAATTTTGAATGCCAACTTTTGGTCATGAAAAACCATGAAATTCACCCACAGTTGTACAAATTCCCAAATTGTATGAGAGAAAAATCACCACAAGATGGTATTCAAGGAATGTTAAAGTCATTGAATTTTTGGAGGAGAATCTCAACTTCCAGCAAAAATATTTCCAGTAAATTTCTGTCCTCTGATCCAGTCGACACACTGCTGTCAACATTTCAGCTGATACTTCAGGTTTCATTCAAGTGTCTATTTACACAATAGTGTAAACACTAAAATGACTCTTACAGAATTTACAGCTGTTGGTAAAGAATTTTATTTGTGGTGTGTCATCATTTTCCTCACCTGCATAGTGCAGGGAAATAATTAGGAGAATAAACCCGGATGAGCTCTGGTTATTAACTAGAACCGGTTCATGATGTCTGCTGCTGTACCTGTAAGGTCAGAGGTCGATGGTGGAGGTGGAATGAGGAGTGTCTTAAAGGTGAACATTTTTCCTGAATCAGCGGCATTTCTGATTCTGTCATAAAGACAATTTGGCAGCAGAAATGCTGGAAGATCAACATGACAGAAGAGACGGACATGAACTGAGGACAACAGAGTGTCCAGATTTACAACGCTGCTGTTCAGCTGCTCTGATCAGGTTTCTGACAGCTTCAGTCAGCTGGATGTTGGAGGTAAGAGGGCGGAGCTTATCAAGGCTGGAGGTCAACCAGGACAAAGTGCTGTGAGGAGACGTCACAGCTGAGAGAAGTGAGCAGGTGATGGACTGAAGGTCGTGTCCAAAGTGATTGTTTCAAGAAGATTTTCCTGTAGAGAAACAGTCTGAAAAATAGAGCGACCGCTGTGTCGTCGGTAAAACAACTGAGTCATCATGAGGTCAAGTTGTTTGTCGGCTTTGTGAGACAGTCGGCAGCAAAATCGGGGATGAGATCAAAGTGTGTGCTTAAAGAGCCCAGAGACGCCACTCGAGTGACCTTCAGTCCTCATCTCAGTCTCAGTTCAGACTGGTGAAAATCTGATCCGGTTTGAATCAGAGCCAAACTCAGCCACGTGTGAATGTTACTGAACTCCAAAATCAAACACTTTGTGTTCACTCAGAGTCACACAGTCTGAGTTTGACAAATTCAGTCTGACAGCAGCTGGAAAGAAACTTCTAGACTCCAGAAAAACATCTGGATTCAGCAGATAAATTCCACTGATCTTAAAACCTGTCTGGATCAGGGATGAGAATTTTCCACAGATCCGTGGATTTCAGAGTTTTTCTGGTCCATTTCTGAGATCAGAGTAAATCTGTTGAGAAAATGTTTGGGTGTTGGTGCAGCGCGGATCATCGGTGCCAGTTAAATCTTTCCTCATATACATGTGAACCATCATAGTGCTGCTGAAACTCCAAACTAAAACACTCAACATCATTGTTTACTTTTTCTACAACAGCAAACTTTCATCCAATCAGAATCTCTGTAATATCTAAAGTCAGTGAAAGAACCCGGATGTGGACATTTTGAGTTTCTGCAAGTTTGTTTTGTTGAGCTGCATCTGTAACATGATCAAAATTACAGAGAGAAGGAAGACCACGTTAAAGACATCGATAGTGGTGTAAAAAAAAAAAAAAGTTTAAGTGGACATGAACAGGACAAAAGTAAGACTCATATGGAGTTAAATTTGTCTCATTAATACTTACAAATGCACAGAGGGTGATTTTATTCCTCTATTTGTACACGTGCTTTGCTCCACAAACACAAAAGCATTTGCAAAACTGAAAATTCTGTTTGTGAAGTGTGATTCAGCATTTGTAGATCACCGATTACACACATTCATCATGTTGCTCACTTACGCAGTATTGAGATATTCTCAGTGCAAAACTTCAATTGAGATCCACAAATATGTAAGTTGCTATTTACATTTCCATCCAGTAGATGGCAGTGCTGTTCTATACATTTTGACTGGCAGGGGGCGGTGCAGCTAAATACCAACAGGAGAACACAATTTTCAGTTTTGCAAATGCTTTCGTGTTTGTGGATCACAAAACACGTGTACAAATCGAGGAATATTTGTAAATCACCCTCTCGTCCATGAGCCAAGCAGGTTTTCGGTACCATTTAAGGTGAATAAACAAGACTTTGAATCCAGCCTCAGTGTATCATGGCCTACACAACAATGTATGATAGCCATCCCATGGTAGTAGCTGTAGCCAGGTTGGGGTCAGTGAAGATTTACACAGAGATCAAACTTTAAAAATACTCCAATCATGCTGAAAACTATATCACATTACTTGTCTGATCATATCGATTCCAAAAAGGTACAGTTTGGACTATCTGTGATAGAATGTTTTGGAGTTATGGGGTAAAAACAGCAAAAATGGTGACAAAGGTCAGTTTCAGTTTGTACAGGGGTCAAAAGTTAAAGTTGCTCCAATTTCAGTACAAAATGGTGCAAATTACTGCTTTAAATAAAAGGATTAATAAATGGAATAGTTTTGACTGTGTTGAATGTTTGGTCTCGAAGGTAAAGGATTCTATGACATGTGACATACAACCCCTGGCAAAAATTATGGAATCACCGGCCTCGGAGGATGTTCATTCAGTTGTTTAATTTTGTAGAAAAAAAGCAGATCACAGACATGACACAAAACTAAAGTCATTTCAAATGGCAACTTTCTGGCTTTAAGAAACACTATAAGAAATCAAGAAAAAAAAGATTGTGGCAGTCAGTAACGGTTACTTTTTTAGACCAAGCAGAGGAAAAAAATATGGAATCACTCAATTCTGAGGAAAAAATTATGGAATCACCCTGTAAATTTTCATCCCCCAAACTAACACCTGCATCAAATCAGATCTACTCGTTGACAATGACCCCATGTGTCTTTTTTACAAGGAATGTTTCACAGTTTATGCTCTATGGCAAGATGCATTATCATCTTGAAAAATGATTTCATCATCCCCAAACATCCTTTCAACTGTCCAAAATATCAACGTAAACTTGTGCATTTATTGATGATGTAATGACAGCCATCTCCCCAGTGCCTTTACCTGACATGCAGCCCCATATCATCAATGACTGTGGAAATTTACATGTTCTCTTCAGGCAGTCATCTTTATAAATCTCATTGGAACGGCACCAAACAAAAGTTCCAGCATCATCACCTTGCCCAATGCAGATTCGAGATTCATCTCTGAATATGACTTTCATCCAGTCATCCACAGTCCACGATTGCTTTTCCTTAGCCCATTGTAACCTTGTTTTTTCTGTTTAGGTGTTAATGATGCCTTTTGTTTAGCTTTTCTGTATGTAAATCCCATTTCCTTTAGGCGGTTTCTTACAGTTCGGTCACAGACGTTGACTCCAGTTTCCTCCCATTCGTTCCTCATTTGTTTTGTTGTGCATTTTCGATTTTTTGAGACATATTGCTTTAAGTTTTCTGTCTTGACGCTTTGATGTCTTCCTTGGTCTACCAGTATGTTTGCCTTTAACAACCTTCCCATGTTGTTTGTATTAGGTCCAGAGTTTAGACACAGCTGACTGTGAACAACCAACATCTTTTGCAACATTGCGTGATGATTTACCCTCTTTTAAGAGTTTGATAATCATCTCCTTTGTTTCAATTGGCATCTCTCATGTTGGAGCCATGGTTCATGTCAGTCCACTTGGTGCAACAGCTCTCCAAGGTGTAATCACTCCTTTTTAGATGCAGACTAACGAGCAGATCTGATTTGATGCAGGTGTTAGTTTTGGGGATGAAAATTTACAGGGTGATTCCATAATTTATTCCTCAGAATTGAGTGAGTCTATATTTTTTTCCCTCTGCTTGGTCTAAAAAAGTAACCGTTACTGACTGCCACAATTATTTTTCCTGATTTCTTATAGTGTTTCTTAAAGCCAGAAAGTTGCCATTTGAAATGACTTTAGTTTTGTGTCATGTCTGTGATCTGCTTTTTTTCTACAAAATTAAACAACTGAATGAACATCCTCCGAGGCAGGTGATTCCATAATTATTGCCAGGGGTTGTATATAACTGATATGGCTCACAATATGCTAAACTGTTTTGAAAGTGTAACACAAAGGTCAATTTTTCAAGTTACATGTTTTAATTGCAAACCAGCTTGGAGGCGTATTATCATATTTAAAGGGAACAGAGTTATTCAACAGAATATAATACAGTGTAATTTCCTCCACCTTTTTTCTCCCCCTCCCTTATCAACCACATTTCCTCATTAATATATAACATACATCAGACTTCATTAATGCTCCACACCCCAACAGTTGGTGGCAGTACTGCACCATGTCGGTTTCCAAACCGCCAAAAAACTCGATTGAAGAAGAAGAATCCAACGAAGAAGAACTTTCGTTTTGGCGGGCGAGGCTAAAGCTAGTTAGCTGGAGACGCTGGAAACTCTTCTCTGAACAGATCAAACTTCATTCTGTGATCCTGGAATAAGTTTTTTGAGGAGCTCCAGGAGCACAAAGATCGACATTAAACCGGAAGAAGAAGAAAAGGTGAAGTTAGCGCGAAAAGGTGGAAGAGCTAAGGTTGTTGAAACAGCGGAGAAACAAACAGATCGCAGAGCAGCAAGAAGAAACGAGTGGATTAAAGAAGAGAAGAAACTAGTCAACGTGCTGGAAGCTGTTTTCAAGCCTGAAGTTCGCTGGTCCAGCGCAGGTTTGTCCACTAAACCTTTGTATTCAGGTCTCTGTTTAAACAATGGAAATCGTCATGACGATTTTCAAGTTTAGGGTGTTTGGGTCCTGATAATCACGAAATGAGGGTAACATGTAACGAAATCGAGCAGATTGAACCAGAGTGACTCCAAATAATTACTTTGATTTAATTCTTTAGCTTTTGTTTTTGTGAAATGAACTCAGTTCATGTAGTTGGGGCTGGTGCGCCATCTGGTGTTCAAGAGATGAAACTTAAGTCAATAAGTCAGTCTGCTCCATTTCTCTCCTTTTAACCCCCGTTTCGTTATTATCAGCCCAGTTTCACTGAACAATAATAAAATAAAAGTAATTAATTGGATCATATTTAATCATATTGGAGTCAGTCTCCTCCTTTTCGTTACTTTTTACCCTCATTTCATGATTATTAGGCTCCATTTTGCTCCATTTCATTCATTTTGTATTTTAGTATAGCTCACTCTGTTTCTCAGATAATTTTGCTTAAATTGTTTGAAATTTGTTGATGTTCCATGGAATATCCCTGCTAACACCAGACTGATTTTTATGTCTGGTGTAGCTTTTTTATAAGTGACAATTCCTTTAACACAGGTGTGATCTTTCAGTAGTATGAGTTGAACATAGACATTATAAAGAGGAGACGCTGCATCGACCACTGCTGCCTATTGGCACTGATGAGCCGTGGGGCCGGCATCTTGGACCGGTCATCTGACCCGCTCCACTCAGTGCTGTTCAACAGGCGCAGTGCATTTAATCCATCGTAACTCTCTCAATACTAAACTGATTTTCACTTCTTTTTTTTCTGCAAACGTCTTATATGTAGCTATGATACAGGACAAATGGTTTGCCGTATTTTAACATTCATACTGGGATTAACAGTAATAGAATATGCTGATATAGCCTAGACTGTAGACAGGTATTTTGTAAACACTGGAATTATACACACATTATAGAGGGTTTTCAATCACGTGACCGATTTGCTGCAGGACAGGTGCCGTTGCCATTATGGATTACAAGGAGGCTGACACGTGATAGAAAAAAGAAGCGAATGTACGGTTGTTACGATGCTTTAAATCCTCGAGATAAAGCTATTATCGTGATAGATGTGTAGCAGTTGGTTCAGTGGATCCGTATCTTAGCGGAGAAAGCGGAGATCGGTCTTGAAGTCCTGAGCGATTTTTCTCACCAGCCGCTAGAAGGGCAGCTTGTGGATCAGCAGCTCGGTGCTCGAGGCCCACCAATGCAAATAAGCATCCGTATTGGAAGCGTTCTTGTGTTATCCTCTGCAGTATTTTTATGTATTGTTATATAATTTTATTGCCGAATAAAATGAAATAAAATTCTGGGAGCAGTGGATTTCTGTTAGCGGCGGATCTCTCACAGCGCTACGGTGCCGTGAGGCTTCTTCACACCGACGTTGAAACTTTTAACTGTGGAAAAAATACCAATATTGTTCATTCAGGCAACACTGATGAAAAACAATTTAAAGGCTTCTAAATATGGAAAAGCATCTGGTCACATGAACAACTCAGAGCAACAAAGGGAGAGGCAAGCAAGAAGAAAACCATTTAGCTGTTCTGATCAGAGTAAAACACAGAAACAGAAGGGCACTCAGAACAAAGACATTAGAAGTCAGACAGGACAAAAAAACATTTGACTGTTCTGAGTGTGGTCAAAGATTTGGACAAAAGGGCACCCTGAACAGACACATGATAATTCATACAGGCCAATTGCATTCTACTAAAAAGACATCAAAGATAAATGAAAAACCAAAAGACAAAAACAATTTGTCTGTTCTGAATGTGGCCGCAGATTTGGAGAAGAGGGCCGCCTGAAAAGACACATGATAATTCACACAGGACACAAACAATTTGGCTGTTCTGAATGTGGTCAAAGATTTAGACAAAAGGGCGACCTGAAAAGACACATGATAATTCACACAGGACACAAACATTTTGTCTGTTCTGAATGTGGTCGCAGATTTGGATTTAAAGGGCCACCTAAAAAGACACATGATAATTCACACAGGACACAAACAATTTGGCTGTTCCGAATGTGGTCGCAGATTTAGACGAAAGGGTGACCTAGACAGACACATGATGGTTCATACAGGGGAAAGATCTCGAAATACCAAGACCTGAAAAATGACCTAAGAACAACATGGTCATTGAAAGACATCGATATCATCCCAGTTGTGGTGGGAGCAACAGGCCTGATGAAGAAGAACCTGAAGAAATACCTTGAGGCAATCCCCGGTCACCCAAGTGCACATGAGGTGCAGTTGTCTGCGATTAAGGGAACGATCACCATCTTGAAGAGAGCCCTTGGATACAATACCAGATCTGGTTAAGATAACTATAGAACCTAGGGTGCAACTTTAGACCCCAGGTTTGGGGCCCATTGCATTCTACTAAAAAGACATCAAAGATAAATGAAAAACCAAAAGACAAAAACACAAAAAAAAAGGAAGAAAAAAAAAAAGCACAGATTAGGAACAAAGACAAGAAAATACAAGCAAAACAGATAATCAATTTGCAAAAAACCCCAGACTTGTGTACAGGAAGTTGGCAAATGACGCAATAGAAGTACAACAACCACCTGAGAGAAGAAATTGAAAAATTCTGGAGACCACTCTTTGAAGACCCAAAACAACACCAACAGGCTGAGTGGATTGGGAAAATAAAACAGAAAAAACAAAGACAAACAGCAAATGCCAGCCATTGTAATCACTGAAGAGGAGATCAGAAAGAAAATGAGTGAAAACAGTAACTTCAAGGCACCTGGCATCGACAAATCCCAAATTTTTTGGCTGAAAAGACTGACAGCATTACACCAACATTATGTCGTGGCTTTCAACAAAAATATTGAACAGAGAAGAGGGACACCCAGACTGGCTAACGACTGGGAACACAAGCCTACTACCAAAGACCAAGGAAACACAGCTTCCCAACAAGTACAGACCCATCTGCTGCCTAACAACAACGTACAAATGGCTGACGGAATCATAGCTGATGCCATTTACGAACATCTTGACACGGTGGCTACCTGGAAAATGAACAGAAAGGTTGTTCCAGAAGATTAGGAGCTAAAGACCAGTTACTGACAGACAAAGCTATCCTGGAGGACTGCAAAAAAGGAGAAAACCTCAGCATGGCTTGGATTGACTACAAAAAGGCATTTGACAGCGTGCCACACTCCTGGATTATGAGGGTACTTAGAACTCTACAACATCAATGAGGAAATAAGATCTTCTCTGAGAGCACAAATGAACAAGTGGAACACCACCATCACCCTCAATCACACAGAGGGACAAATAACAATCCCAGACATACGAGTTCAGAGGAGATATTTCAGGGAGACAGACTCTCAACACTTTATTCTGTTTAATCATAAACCCACTCAGCAAGATCCTGAGAGGCATGACATCAGGTATGAATTCAGGAGAAACAGAGGAAGGAAACATCAGAAGCGGTGAACCAGCTCTTATTTATGGACACTTGAAGATCTTTCGGTGACTCGGATCAGGGACTCATTCGGTTAGTGGAGACAGTCCATAACATCACCATGGACATTTGTATGGATTTGGACTGGATGAATGTTCTAAATGAAGCGTCCAGCCCCTCTCCAGGAGTTGGGTACCAGAGTGCATGCTGTGTGTGGAGATGAGCCCGACTATCTCTAGTCGGTATCGCTCAACCTCCCGCACAAGCTCAGGCTCCTTGCCCCCCAGCGAGGTGACATTCCACGTCCCAACAGCCAGGGGCTGTGAGCATGGACCGGGGCCGCCGGCCACCCTCCCTTGACCTCCACCCAATCCTCTCTGCAACCCGACCCCCATGGCCCCCTCTGCAGGTGGTGAAACCCACAGGAGGGCGGGCCCACGTTGCTCCTTCGGGCTAAGCCCGGCCGGGCCCCATGGGGCTGAGGCCCGGCCACCAGGCACTTGCGCGCGAGCCCCAACCCCAGGCCTGGCTCCAGGGTGGGACCCTGTATTCTCTCTCACTCACACACACACAGAGAGAGAGAGAATACAAAATATTTCCAGTGAACAGCAAAATGGTTTCATTTCTGTTTTGATGGCACAAAAGTGCTTTTGACCAACTTTGTTTATTAAGCAACCATGAAATGGTTTCTCCACATACAGTGTATGTGGTTTTCATGGAACCACCTTTGTTCATTGCTGAACTTGCTGTTTTATTCTAATAATTTCCAAAGACAACAGCAAAATGGTTTTATTTCTGTTTGACCAACACTGGTATCCGTTGATCCAACTTTTTCATGAAGCAAACAATGAAATGGTTCTCTTCCTACTGTGTGTGTGTGTGTGTGTGTGTGTGTGTGTGTGTGTTGTGAATACTAAAATTGCTTTTTATCTTAATAATTTCCAAAGAACAGCAAACAGTTTATTTCTGTTTTTATAACACTGCATCCTTTGATCCAACTTTTCTTGAAGCACACATGGAATGGTTTCTCTACATACTCTCTCTGTGTGTGTGTTTTCGTGGAACCACCTTTGTTCATTGCCTGAACTTGCTGTTTATCTTATAATTTACCAAAGAGACACAGCAAAATGGTTTTATTTCTGTTTGATAACACTGCATCTTTTGATCATGAGAGAGAGAACGAGAGCGAGAGAGCCAATGGAGTGGTATGTGTGGGTGGCTTGGCTTCCACCTCCAGATATTGTGCGATTGAAGTTCCAGGTTCATGGTGAGAGGAGTGAGCTATGCAGACGCCTCTGCTGTTTTGGCCTGGAGTTGAGTCCGTTGCTCCGCCCTGATGTCTGCTGCCTCCTGTCTGGATTTGCAATAAATCCTGATAGTATGATTTTATCAACACTATCAGGAGCCATAATTCACCCTCAGTGTTAAAAAGGTGTTTAAAGTCATCTTATCTGGATAGATCTCTTCAATTTTATTTTCTTCTAATATGGTTATTGTGGGCAGCGTGGGAGTTAGTGTGCTCAAAGTTCAGCAGTTTGGAGTCATGATGTTGATTCATGAGCTTCAGATTTTATGAATTGTGTGCATAGTTTCCCTTTTGTGTATATAAAATGAGGAAAAACTGTAATCATATCAATTGATTGGCTTCATCAGTCCATCACTCAGCTGAACTGTCCTTCATTTATCATCAGTTTGTCTTTTTTTTTTTTTTTTTGCTGATATTTGGTGTTCAGTCTATAATAAGAACTCCAACACAAACTAACAGCTATCATTTGGATGTGGTGGAGTTGGTCTGAAATAAAGTTTAGTGGACAAACCTGCTCTGGATCAGAGAACTTGAGGCTTGAAAACAGCTTCCAGCACGTTGACTAGTTTCTTCTTTAAATCCACTTGTTTCTTCTTGCTGCTCTGGCGATCTGTTTGTTTCTACCAACTCAAATATCTCAGCATTAGCAGCAGTTAGCCGCTGTTTCAACAACCTTCTCAGCTTTTACACCTTTTCGCGCCAACTTCGCCTTTTCTTCTTCTTCTGGTTTAATGTCGACCTTTGTGCTTCTGGAGGGCTTCAAAAAACATTCGAGGATCACAGAGTGAAGTTTGATCGGTTCAGAGAAGAGTTTCCAGCGTCTCCAGCTAACTAGCTTTAGCATCGGACGACAACAGGAAACAGTTCTTCGTTGTTGGAGTCTAATGACTTTGACAAAGTTATTGTTGCATTACCGCCATCTACTGGTCTGGAGTATGGACAAGTGACTGGCAGAGATGAAAGAAAAAGAATGAAAAAACCCCTATATTTTCCTCCATCTATCCTGTAATTCAAAGATGTTGAACTGTTGTGTTCATCAATGTGCTCTTCACTCTGCTGTCATTGTCAGAATGCAGCAGATAATCAATAAATGACTGTGACTTTGCTCCTGTGAGCAGTTTTCCTGCCAGTCAAACAAACGGAAGGCTTTGTGTGAATTTGTTCCTCCTGTTGGGTTTGCACCCCGTTTTTAAAGAAATGAAAGGCACAAACACTGAAAAAACCAGTCAGAGAGAGACAAAATATATTTTTTGCTCTGCGCAGAGGAGGAGAACAATGAAGCAGCTTGTAAGTGCTCAGCTACAAAGCTCTCTTAAAATCTCCTCCTCTGGCCCAGCCTTTTATTTAGTTCAACATGAGAAAAAACAAACAAGGACAGTCGGGAGAGGTTACACATGAGTCATGTCTGCAAGAGGGTGATAGCAAAGCGAGGTAACGGCTGAAACCTTCCATTCCTGCAACATGAGCCTTGTGGCTCGTCAAAGCAGGATAAGGCAAAATGAAAAATAGTTTGCTCAATCATGAAGAATGCAGACAACAAGTCTTTCTTTCTAAAACCTCCTCACAAAGAGGAAAAATAATAAGCATAAACTATAAGAAATAAATAATAATATATGCATAAACTAAAGAAAATAAATGATAATAAGAGCATGAACTATATAAAATCCTTGACACCTCCATTATGTTAAGACACAGTATTCCAGTGCTTTTATGATGCAACATCAACAGGTTATGGACCCAGGAAGGAGTTTGGAAGCTGATAAGCTAAAACTTTATTGTCCGTAAAATGGAAAATCGACTTACATAAACTGCCGAAGCCCCAAGATGTGAAAAACACATTGAACATTCATCATAAAACACTCAGCAGCATAAAATAATTTTAAAACCAGTGTGTGGTCTGTAACAATGTTTCATTTGGTCTCCCTCTGATTTAAAAGTGTGATGGAGTGTGGCACAAATGAGTTCCTGTATCTCTTCCTCCTGTAATGATGCACTTTGAAGTGCTTCCCAGAAGGAAGAAGCTCTGTAGCTCTGAAGCTCTGTTGAAATTTTATCTGCAAGTCGTAAGGCTTGTTTCCTGCACAGCTCTGTGAATTTGTTCTCCACCAAGTGGCCCCACAATTTTGGAGCAGATGTTAAGGAGCCTCAGTCTCCTGTTCTTCAACTGCACTGAGAGGCCACTGAACCACATAGAGCTGCCATAAGCTGTTCCATGATGGAACAGGGTGTGTTTTGATGGATGAGAAATACTATGAGTTATGGGAAACTATGTTTTTCGCATACGAGAAATTCCAGTCAGACACAATCCAACCAGGAGGAGCCGTGTGCAGCCACAGTCCAGAGCACAGGGACTAACTCCAAATGTGGAGATGTTGGAGTGCCCAAAGGAAAGTCAGACACCAAGAGAACAGTGGGAATTCTGGAGTCTGTAGGGGCCCTTAACAAAAGTTCACAGGGGGCCCTCCAATAAGGGTTCATCACCATGATGTTGTAGGTGTGACCCTGGACTTATTCTCACCGTCACTGTGAGGCCTTTACCCACGTTCTGTATGACTTTACCACCTGAATCATTTTAATAATCTTCTCCTATTTATTTAAAGTGACTGGAGACCAAAAACATGACAAATTATCTTTTTATTTGAAGTAAAAATATTCACAATACAGTGATCAGTGTTGTTGTGTTGTACATATCTATAGGTATACAGTTAGCATTTACATTAACTAAGATCTTATTGTTTTCTTTACTATTTCGACTTAATTGGTATTCCAGTGCAAACTATATATAGTTATTTTCATTAATTATTAAGGTCCTATTGTCTTATTTACAAGTTGTACATGTTCAATCAAGCCCCTCTATTTTGTCACGTGATAGTTTCAGGAAGACCACAATGGAAATAATCGTTTATTGTTATCCGTATATCATTGATATATTCACCTCTGTGTTTATATTGATTTTACAAAATAAACTCAGTCAATCAATCAGTCCACAAACACACTGAAAGCAACACATTACTTGTGCTGCAACAGTGAAAAGCATGTCCACGCTTTTTAATTTGACAATTCTCAGGAATATTGATATAGATTATGGAAATACAGTGTTCTACGGGTTACCGTTTAACTCCGCGCACGCACCGTGATCGGTGAAGCTACAGCATTTAATCGCCGCAGCTGCAGAACCACTTCCTGAACTTGTCAAAATAAAAGCTCTGTAGAGTTTCATACACGGTGCAGTCTTATACTAGGTTTCAGTTTTGTTTCCGTTTGATCATACCAACGGTGGCTTACATCTAGCACAATGATTGACATAAGAAACAGCCAATGACAATTGAAGAAGCACACAGGGTGGCCAGTCAGGTTCCAGGAAGAGCAGGCCGCTCCCGCCCCTGTGAATGGACTGACTCCTCTGCGCCTGGACTTCTCTTCGCTTTTCTATTGATTACAAGGTTGGAATCGTTTCTTGCACCTTAATTAACTGTGCATTACTTTTGTTAGTCTTTAAATGCAACAGCTACGGACTTTAGCTCATTAATTTGCTGCTGTGTGAGTCCTAGCAGTGGTTAGCTTCTCGTTAGCTCTTAGCTTGTGCTAGTTGTCGCTCCTCGCTTGTTATTTTCTTGGTGCTCAACACTTTAAAATAACTTGTGTGATGTTGTCAGACAGGGTGGCCCTCTGAGAGAGCCGTGTCCGTAAGGTAGAGCAGCTTCTGAGTTCAGTGGAGTTAGATATCACGGACACTCCAGACCAGCTTAGTGTCTGGTCGGCTAGCGGCCTGTAGCATTAGTTAGACCCTCTCCCAGCATGCATTGCGCGTGCCAACTGTAATTTGTGGATTTACGTCAGTTTGCATCTGCACCTTTTCTTGTATTATATGGAAGGATCTACTTTTTAAAACTTCGTATTGTCTTGCGGTACGCTTGGTGAGTACACATTTCTTTATTTGTGCTTGAAAATGATTTTTGGGGACTTTTTCATACGCCCGTTTGAGTGGTGTCGCGTTGAAAATCTACTGTCTTTCGCCTCCGTTGTACCGTCGCGGGCTACGGAGGCGAGACCCGCAAAGAATTCAAGTCATTAAAATATATAAACCCCTCTCAGCGGCCACAGAGCTCAGCGGCCACGGAGCTCCGTGGCTCCGATTCCCGAGACGTGCGGCGCTGCGGATTTTGCAGCAAGAAGTCTGTTCTTTTGTCATATTTTAAACATATTTTTGTTTTTAACATTTAAACATCTTGTTTACTAAAACATTATAAACATTATAACATAAATAACAAAGGATGGGTATTGATGAAATTTTATCAGTACCATTATCGATTCCGCTTATCGATCGATTCCTTATCAATTCCCTTATGGATATCTCTTGTGAACTGTCTGTGTGCTACAAGTAGGTTTTACAGGTTTTCTATGTCAGTAACATTTTATTAAGTCTTAAAGTAAATACATATGAAATTGGTTACTGGATCCTTGATCTCTGGACATAAATAAAAATAAACAAAATCTGTAGTTTTTTTTCTTCAAAAGCATTTCCTTTCAGACATTAATGGCACAAATCTAACTCCATACCTCTGAGCTGGCAGCCGGTCTGCTCTGTGTAAGCCTGATCCCGTCAGAAGCTAAGCAGTACAGCGTCTGGTTAGTACTTGGATGGGAGAACTCTTCCGCACACAAGTGGCTGTGTGTGTTTCTCCAGGTATAACAGGAGTTGCATCAGGAAGGACATCCAGTGTAAAACTGTGCCAAATAACTATGCAGATCTGACTGTATCCGCTGTGGGGACACCGGACAATAACAGGAGCTGCTGAACTGACCACAACAACCTCTGAGCTGAACTCTTGCAAACGGCTGTGCTGCACGTCAGGACATCTCATTTTTGGGAGGGGAAAAAACCCCAAAAACATTTTAGTCTGTTGTCTGGGGAGGTGATGGTCTAGTGGTTAAGGTGTTGGGCTTGAGTCCAGAAGATCATGGGTTCAAATCCCCACCTGACTGGAAAATCACTAAGGGCCCTTGGGCAAGGCCTTTAATCCCCTATTGGTCCCAGTGTGTAGCGCGCCTTGTATGGCAGCACCCTGACATCGGGGTGAATGTGATACAGATGGAAAAGCTCTCTAGATATATATAAATGCAGTCCATTTACCATTTGTCTCTGTTAAAACATTTGGAAAGAGGTGTCATTTGATTTAAACAGCGATTCGCTTTGAAGTGATTAATTCCGACTGGACTCTGTCTCAGCAGAGAGTGGCGCAGTGTTTGGATGGGTACAAATGGAACGGAGGAGGATTTTTTTTTTTTCTTTTTTTTTTTCTCGCAACAAGACAAGAGTCCCAGTTAGTGACTTTAATCTGCACAAAAGTTACTCACGATTGATATTTTTAAATGGCTTTGAGAGGGGTTAAGAAGTGGACTTGCCGCTTCTGAAAAGCTGAACCAACGGAGCAGCAGGTTGGATCACTGTTTCGTTGTTTCAAGATTCAAAGCAGAGCCATTGCAGAAGTGGTTTATTACAGACTCGCTGCAGGGTGTCGAATCAACATAAAGAAATGATTTTCCCGATTAAAAAGGACCAATAAAGGACTCGTTAAAAAAAAAGGGCTATTGTTGGTGGATCGAATCGTTTTCAGTTTCAATTTATTTTCCTTTATGTAGCGCCTAATCACAACAGAGTTGCCTCAAGGCCTTCACACAGGTAAGGTCTAACCTTACCAACCCCCAGAGCAACAGTGGTAAGGAAAAACTCCCTCTGAGGAAGAAACCTCAAGCAGACCAGACTCAAAGGGGTGACCCTCTGCTTGGGCCGTTACAAATATAAATTACAGAACAATTCACAGACGAATATACAAGAATGCTGTTGGTGGACAGGACAGGAGGATTGCCACACAAATACAACTCCCATCTCTGGATGGAGCTGCACCTTAACAGAGACAAAAAAACAGAATCAGCAACAGAAAAAAAAAATACTGTATAATTTGCCAGCATTAATCTACAAGAAAACAGAGAAATACTAAGCTGATCGCTGGCCGCTAGCCCTAAGCTTCACTAAAAGACCCAGAATTTAGAATTTAGGTAAAGTTGAGGCCGAGGCCCGCTCCAATTACTTATAACATGAATTAAAAGAGTAAAAAGCGTAAAACAAAACTGCACCAGTATGCTAGCCACGCGAAAGGGAAAAGAAGTGCGTCTTAAGTCTGGACTTGAAAGTCTCCACAGAATCTGATTGTTGATGCAGGGAGATCATTCCACAGAACAGGGGCACAATAAGAGAAAGCTCTGTGACCTGCAGACTTCTTATTCACTCTAGGGACACAAAGTAGTCCTGCACCCTGAGAACGTAAGCCCGGGCCGGTACATAAGGTTTAATTAGGTCAGCTAGGTAGGGAGGTGCCAGTCCATGAATAATTTTATAGGTTAGTAGCAGAACCTTCATTTCATTTTACTTTTGTGTTCCTTTGGCTGAGTATTCTTGTGCAGCATCACATTTGGCCACCAGGTGGCAACCTACATCCAAATTGGTTTGCCACACTGCACTCAAACTTACAGAGGCCCCTTTACTCTGTTATGGGAGCAAATTCTGCAAGTTTCATGAAAATCTTTGTAAAGTGGTCCAATAAAAATGTGTGCAAAAAGGGTCAATACTCAAACCAGCCACAAAACTCTTTGCAACTGAAACTAGAGATGCTGACTGACAATAAGCCATATTTCATCACTTTTGACTTAGGACGTATGGAGAAATCACTGTGCGAAAAAATGGTAATTTGCATTTTTGTGCCAAAAAGTGCGCCCTATATTGTGCGCCCAAAGTTGGCCACCAAAATTTTAATCAAAATCAAAGTAAGCGGTCCTAATCTATCATCACATGCATAAAAGACTTTGGGTGACTTAAGGCCGCAGGCCACACCGCCCCTGTGAAAATGTGCACAATTACAAAAAAACTGTGATTTGCAGCGCCACCTGTGGGCTGCCTGGTCAGCCACCAAAATTTTCATGTTTTTGGAGAGTCCATACCCAATAGATTAAGACAAATGAAAATCAATTTGGCTCACTCAGGGCGCACGGAAATATGAGCATTTAAAAACCTAAATTTTGTGATTTTGCATTTTGGCTCATTTTCACCCCAAATTACCAGGACCCCCTAAAATAAAGTGAACCTTATCAAGGATTTAAAAAATGTGATTTTTGTTTGTTTTTAACATATATCTACCATTTAAAAAAACAAATTGGGACAAACAGACGGGGTCATAAATCACACCTGCCTGACAGGCTCTTAATTTTTTTCAGTGTCGAGCAGAAAGTACGCAGTTTTTAACCAAGTCTACGCAACACTCCGCGACTGTATTTAAATCTACACGACTGCGCTACTGTACACCAAGCCTCCACAAGTCAACACACCAAGGCCAAAAATCCTTTTATCAGTACGTTCCTGGATTGATACATTTTATTCATCCCACTGGACTTTGCTGACAGTGAAGCTTCAAAAGCAGAAGAGGCGAGCCAAGCTTCCACGTTCAGAGGACATGTCCATTGATCATGGACAGATTTCAATCATGCTGACCTGAAGACAATGTTACATAAACTCCATTATGATGTAAAATGTGCAACCAGAGGAGATAAAACACAAGACCAGGTCTATATAAGCATTGCTAAGGTCTATACAGCAGAGACTGTCCCGCCTGCTATTTTAACTCTGGGCAATTTACTGAGCACCGCTCATAGAAATTCAATTAGTCTCATCAAGAAACAGGTGAATATGCCAGAAAGCTGTCCATGTTGGCAAAACCACAAACAGAGGAAGAGAGACAATATTCCTTCCATAAGTGGTTTTGGTTCTTCTTGTCACTGTCTGTGACATTTGGTTGATAAACAGGTGTATGTTTCCTGCCTGTGTCATCCGTGGACACGGACCATTAACTCTTCACTTATGTCTAGTTGATATTTTCTCCTGCTCGACGATGTCTAGTTAAAATACTTGTTAGTGATTCAAATTGTTCGACAAGACCGAGGATTTTTTTTTTTTTTTTTTTTTTTTTTTTTTTTTTTTTGCACATTAAAATAACAAACCGCTGCTTGGAGATTATAATGACTGTGCTACTTACAGTCACTCACACACACACAGAAATGTGCACACATACACAGACCACTGACTTCATGAATGAAACTGGTCAATAAAAGATAATTGTGCATATATATATATATATATATATATATATATATATTAATGGTTTTAGGAGCCGTGCTGTGCCTGTCAAAGCAGCAGCTTGGAACAGATCAGATCCATGTAACTTTCAACACTAATATTTGGGAATGTGGAGTGTCAGAGTAAGTTTAATACTTTCCTGACATGATTTAATGTTAATTAATTTTACTGGCTCGACATCCAGGTCAGAATGGCATTTTAACACGCATTTTGCGAGTGTTTTTCTGAGTGTGTTAGTCGTGAATCCCCATTAAAAATGGATTAACATCTAGGAACTTCGTCAATATTTTGCCCGTTTAGGAGACGTCATGTCGCTGTCCATGAAGGGACGTTCACGTTTAGGGCAGCATTGGGAGTGTGAACTCTAGTTCATATAACCTCTTTGGTTGGAGCATAACTAGCAAGGCTACTTTGTGTTGCTAGTTTTAACAAAAAAGTTATGATCATTAACTGAGCCTTAAAAAGGAGCATTTTAACACTGAATAAGTGCTTAATAAAATGGTTATAATAAAATATGTTGGAAAAAAGGCTTGAAAGTGAAAGTTTATTAAACGTCTGGACGCTGAATAAACGGCCAAAAGCTCTTTGAACATGTGTACCAGATGGTAAAAAGTGCTGTAGAAATTCAATCCATTAATGTTTTTGTTTTTGCAAACAGCAACATTACAAAGTATGAATTAAATTTTTTAGCTTATATATTTAATGAGTTGTAATGTCACTATAGATGTGTTCATATCATATTTGATGACTTCTGACATCTTGTGCGAGTGCCATGTATTTAGTAATAAATAACCATCTTCTGTACCCGCTTACTCCAATTAAGGGTCATGAGGGGTCAGAGCCCATTGCAGCTGTCATGGAGTATGAGACGGGTACACCCTGGACAGGACTACGATCTGTCACAGGGCCACATATAGACAAACACACACACACACCAAGGGTCAATTTAAAGTTTTCAGTTCACCTAACATGCAGGTCTTTGGATGGGAGGAAGCTGCAGCACCCGGAGAGAACCCACACAAACACGGGGAGAACATGCAAACTCCACACAGAAATGTCACAGGTGGGAATCGATCCCATGACCTTCTTGCTGTGAGGCAACAGTGAACCACTAATCCACCATGCTGCCCTAAATAATAATAATACATTTGTAAAGTATTTTAAATAAAGGAAAAAAACCTCAACAAAGTGTTGAACATAGCTGCAGACCAACATAAACAAACATTCCCATATCCCAAAATAAGAAACAGAAAATAATTAAATACAAGAAAAAAAATGCAAAGATGATGAAAAACCTTCAAACTAATTACAAAAAAATATGTTTTAAAAATAGTCTTGGAGTCACACTTCAAATGTCAACAGGCAGCCTGTTCCACAAGATAAGACCACGGCCAAAAAAAAAGGCTCTGAAGCCTGCTGACTTCTTTTTAACCCTTGAGACACAGAGCAAGTCTGCATCCAAGGACCACAGGGCACGAGGAGGCACATAAGGCTGAACAAGTTCAGCAAGATAGTTGAGTTCATGACGTTTAGAGCCTGAAAGTCGAACAAAATCTTGAAATCTAGTCCTCGAGTCAGTGAAGGGAAGACAGAATGTCTGTGATCAAACCTCCTGGTTTTCATCAAAACTCGAGCAACAGTAATTCTGTACCATCTGTAGACATCCTACACTATTTTATAGCAATCCAGGAAATAAAACACAGCAATAGTCAATTGTGGAAGACAAGAAATTTGCGAAATTTAAAACAAATGCTGATGTACATTTCCACTTTATCAGTTCCATCAGTGAAATAACTTACTGTCATCAGGTCAAACTCACCACTGATACTTTATTTTAGTGAGTGTTGTTGTGACATTTATTGTTAATTGGTTCTTTGCAGACATGCAGCCGTTGTTGGTGATTAAAGAAGAAACTCTCCCTGAGCACAAGGAATGGAATCTGAGTGTTGACCAGGAGGACATTAAAGAAGAAGAGAAGCTGTGCATAAGTCAGCAGGGAGAGCAGCTTCAGCAGCTGGAGGAGGCAGATCTCACGAAGTTTGGTTTCACTGCCGTCCCTGTGAAGAGTGAAAATGATGATGAAAAACCAGAGTCATCACAGCTTCATCAAAGCCGAAGTGATGAGAGCACAGAGGCTGAGCCTGTAGCCAGCAGCTCATCTGTACACAGAACACTGACAGAAGAAGCTGATGGAGAGGACGATGGAGGACCACAACCAGCCAGCAACTCAGGTCCAAACAGTCATTTACAACCAGATACCAGTGGCAGGAGTTCAGACAGTTCTGGAAGTGAGACTGATGACAGTGATGACTGGAAACAGACCAGAGAACTTCAGTCAAGTTTTAACTGTCAGAAAAATACAATATTGTTGGTTCAGGCAACACTGATGAAAAACAATTTAAAGGATCTAAATATGGAAAAGCATCTGGTCACATGAACAACTCAGAGCAACAAAGGAGAAAAGCAAAAAGAAAACCACTTAGCTGTTCTGATCAGAGTAAAACAGAAACAGGAGGACACTCTGAACAAACATTACAGTTCACGCAGGGAAAAATCCACTTGTCTGTTCTGAGTGTGGTAAAAGGTTTGGACAAAAGGGCACCCTGAAACACACATGATAATTCATACAGGACAAAAAGCATTTGTCTGTTCTGAGTGTGGTCAAAGGTTTGACTAAAGAGCAACCTGAACAGACACATGATAATTCATACAGGGCAAAAAGCATTTGAGTGTTCTGAGTGTGGTAAAAGGTTTGGACGAAAGAGCGACCTGGAAACACACATGAGAATTCATACAGGGCAAAAAGCATTTGTCTGTTCTGAGTGCGGTAAAAGGTTTGGACGAAAGAGCGACCTGAAAATACACATGATAATTCATACAGGGCAAAAAGCATTTGTCTGTTCTGAGTGCGGTAAAAGGTTTGGACAAAAGAGCAACCTGAAAACACACATGATAATTCATACAGGGCAAAAAGCATTTGTCTGTTCTGAGTGCGGTAAAAGGTTTGGACGAAAGGGCAACCTGAAAACACACATGATAATTCATACAGGGCAAAAAGCATTTGTCTGTTCTGAGTGCGGTAAAAGGTTTGGACGAAAGAACAAACTGAAAATACACATGATAATTCATACAGGGCAAAAAGCATTTGTCTGTTCTGAGTGCGGTAAAAGGTTTGGACGAAAAGCGACCTGAAAATACACATGATAATTCATACAGGACAAAAAGCATTTGTCTGTTCTGAGTGTGGTCAAAGATTTGGACAGAAGCTCACCCTGAAAAGACATATGATAATTCATACAGGGCAAAAAGCATTTGTCTGTTGTGAGTGTGGTAAAAGATTTGGAATAAAGAGCAACCTGAACAGACACATGATGATCATACCAGACACGCCATTTAGCTATTCTGATCAGAGTAAAAGACAGAAACAGAAGGGCACTCTAAACAAAGCATGATAACTCATAGTGATTCACTGCCCCCCCCCCCAAAAAAATGAGCCATTCACCAGCCTCATCTACAAAACAATATGCAGGTGCACCCAGATGCAGAACAGCAGGAACGAGAAGAGGAATTAGTAAGAAGAAGAAACAAAAAAAATGGACACAAAGAGCATCCAAAACTGACTAAAATAAAGGAAATTAAAAAATTCAAACTGTCCTGCAAAAAGTTAACTGAGACTGACAAAACTGGTCCCAGAAGGAACCACATTTAAACTGTGTAAATTATAGAGCAGCATGGTACATACAGAAGTGTTCAGAGTAATAGTAGTGCTATGTGACTAAAAAGATTAATCCAGGTTTTGAGTATATTTCTTCACAATAATAGTGTGGATTCCAGTTAGTGAGTTTGTCAATTCGTGGAACAAACAGGTGTGAATCAGGTGTCCCCTATTTAAGGATGAAGCCAGCACCTGTTGAACGTGCTTTTCTCTTTGAAAGCCTGAGGAAAATGGGACGTTGAAGGACATTGTTCAGAAGAACAGCGTAGTTTGGTTTAAAAAGTTGATTGGAGAGGGGAACACCTTATATGCAGGTGCAAAAAATTATAGGCTGTCATCTACAGTGATCTCCAATGCTTTAAAATGGACCAAAAAAAAAGACGCATGGAAGAAAAGGAAGACAACCATCAAAACGGATAGAGAATAACCAGAATGAAAAAGGCTTCACCCACTGATCAGCTCCAGGATGATCAAAGACAGTCTGGAGTTACCTGTAAGTGCTGTGACAGTTAGAAGATGCCTGTGTGAAGCTAATTTATTTGTAAGAATCCCCCGCAAAGTCCCTCTGTTAAATAAAAGACATGCAGAAGAGGTTACAATTTGTCAAAGAACACATCAACTGGCCTAAAGAGAAATGGAGGAATATTTTGTGGACTGATGCAAGTAAAATTGTTCTTTTTGGGTCCAAGGGCCGCAGGTCAGTTTGTGAGACAACCCCCAAACTCTGAATTCAAGCCACAGTTCATAGTGAAGACAGTGAAGCATGGTGGTGCAAGCATCATGATATGGGCATGTTTCTGCCTACTATGGTGTTGGGCCTATATATCACATACCAGGTATCATGGATCAGTTTGGATATGTCAAAATACTTGAAGAGGTCATGTTGCCTTATGCTGAAGAGGACATGCCCTTGAAATGGGTGTTTCAACAAGACAATGACCCCAAGCACACTAGTAAACATGCAAAATCTTGGTTCCAAACCAACAAAATTAATGCCTCGCAGATGTGAAGAAATCATGAAAAAAAACTGTGGTTATACAACTAAATACTAGTTTAGTGATTCACAGGATTGATAAAAATTCAGTTTGAACATAACAGCTTTGAGTTTGTAGTGTTAACAGCACATGCTACTATTATTGTGAACACCCCCTTTTCTACTTTTTTTTTTTTTACCAATAGCCCAATTTCATAGCCTTAAGAGTGTGCATATCATGAATGCTTGGTCTTGTTGGATTTGTGAGAATCTACTGAATCTACTGGTACCTTGTTTCCCATGTAACAATAAGAAATATACTCAAAACCTGGATTAATCTTTTTAGTCACATAGCACTATTATTCTGAACACTACTGTACAAAGTAAATTAGCCCCACAAGATTTAGAGAGAAAAGGAACCACAATTAAGAAAAAAAAAAATACCGTGCCACAATGGAAAAAAAAAAAAAAAAAATTACAACAAAAAAAATCAGCCGCCTAAAAGCAAAGATCTCCCAAATGGCCATATTTTTGGAAAGCCAAAACCACAAAATGAATTTTAACGTAAATTGCATTAAAAGAAAATACAATGTTGAAGATAAACAGCTGGGTGGGAGGTTAGATGAACATCAAGCCTTAGTGAAAGATTTTGCAGTACAGATTAAGAACAAAGACAAGAAAATACTTGAACAAGCAAAACAGATAAACAAGCAATTTGCAAAAAAAAAAAAAAAAAAATACCCAGGCTCATGTTCAGGAAGTTGGCAAACGACACAGTAGAAGTACAACAACCACCTGAGAGAGAGGAAATTGAAAAATTCTCAAAAGTAAAGACAAAAACAGAAAACATACAGTTGGATGAAGGGAGCTACATTGAAGACGCATCGGGATACTTTCTGTTTTTGGCATGACATCTTTGCATGTGCAGTTAATATCTACGTGTGTGAAATAATACGCCTGAATGCTTTTTTTTTTTTTTTTAACATGAGAGTGGTTTTGGCACTGATCTGATGCCATATCAGTTTCTCTGAGTGTAATAATGTCTTAATGTTGGAATTGTAAGTTTTTAGTAAAATATAGACTTTTTAGTGTGAAAACTGTAATTCACCCAAATGTTTCTTCAGTTCTTGATGGATTTTGATGATTGTTTTTGTTTGTTTTATCTAAACACTGATTTACAATCCTTCCTCACACAATATTGAACTTTTGAATTGTTTTGGAAATTGTAGAAATTTTTTATGGTGAAAATAGTGAAATTCACCAAAACACTTTTTCAGTTTCTGTTGTATTTTAATTCTGTTGGTTTTGTTTGTTTCTTCTAAATACTGTTCATAATTCATCCTTGTGGATATGTGAAATAATAAATTTTAGAAAAGAATGGATTTCATTAAGGTGAAATTCATGCAAAAGTTTTCATTTTGATTCATATTAGGTAGATTTATTTAAACACTGTTCTCAGTTCTTCACAAAATTATGCTTTTTGTTGAAAAATATTGTGTGTTAGAAAAACAATAAAATCCACCAAACTGGTGAATTTGGTTTTGTTTGAAGTTCTGTTCTTCCCTGTTGAATTTTGAATGCCAACTTTTGGTCATGAAAAACCATGAAATTCACCCACAGTTGTACAAATTCCCAAATTGTATGAGAGAAAAATCACCACAAGATGGTATTCAAGGAATGTTAGTCATTGAATTTTTGGAGGAGAATCTCAACTTCCAGCAAAAATATTTCCAGTAAATTTCTGTCCTCTGATCCAGTCGACACACTGCTGTCAACATTTCAGCTGATACTTCAGGTTTCATTCAAGTGTCTATTTACACAATAGTGTAAACACTAAAATGACTCTTACAGAATTTACAGCTGTTGGTAAAGAATTTTATTTGGGGTGTGTCATCATTTTCCTCACCTGCATAGTGCAGGGAAATAATTAGGAGAATAAACCCGGATGAGCTCTGGTTATTAACTAGAACCGGTTCATGATGTCTGCTGCTGTACCTGTAAGATCAGAGGTCGATGGTGGAGGTGGAATGAGGAGTGTCTTAAAGGTGAACATTTTTCCTGAATCAGCGGCATTTCTGATTCTGTCATAAAGACAATTTGGCAGCAGAAATGCTGGAAGATCAACATGACAGAAGAGACGGACATGAACTGAGGACAACAGAGTGTCCAGATTTACAACGCTGCTGTTCAGCTGCTCTGATCAGGTTTCTGACAGCTTCAGTCAGCTGGATGTTGGAGGTAAGAGGGCGGAGCTTATCAAGGCTGGAGGTCAACCAGGACAAAGTGCTGTGAGGAGACGTCACAGCTGAGAGAAGTGAGCAGGTGATGGACTGAAGGTCGTGTCCAAAGTGATTGTTTCAAGAAGATTTTCCTGTAGAGAAACAGTCTGAAAAATAGAGCGACCGCTGTGTCGTCGGTAAAACAACTGAGTCATCATGAGGTCAAGTTGTTTGTCGGCTTTGTGAGACAGTCGGCAGCAAAATCGGGGATGAGATCAAAGTGTGTGCTTAAAGAGCCCAGAGACGCCACTCGAGTGACCTTCAGTCCTCATCTCAGTCTCAGTTCAGACTGGTGAAAATCTGATCCGGTTTGAATCAGAGCCAAACTCAGCCACGTGTGAATGTTACTGAACTCCAAAATCAAACACTTTGTGTTCACTCAGAGTCACACAGTCTGAGTTTGACAAATTCAGTCTGACAGCAGCTGGAAAGAAACTTCTAGACTCCAGAAAAACATCTGGATTCAGCAGATAAATTCCACTGATCTTAAAACCTGTCTGGATCAGGGATGAGAATTTTCCACAGATCCGTGGATTTCAGAGTTTTTCTGGTCCATTTCTGAGATCAGAGTAAATCTGTTGAGAAAATGTTTGGGTGTTGGTGCAGCGCGGATCATCGGTGCCAGTTAAATCTTTCCTCATATACATGTGAACCATCATAGTGCTGCTGAACTCCAAACTAAAACACTCAACATCATTGTTTACTTTTTCTACAACAGCAAACTTTCATCCAATCAGAATCTCTGTAATATCTAAAGTCAGTGAAAGAACCCGGATGTGGACATTTTGAGTTTCTGCAAGTTTGTTTTGTTGAGCTGCATCTGTAACATGATCAAAATTACAGAGAGAAGGAAGACCACGTTAAAGACATCGATAGTGGTGTAAAAAAAAAAAAAAGTTTAAGTGGACATGAACAGGACAAAAGTAAGACTCATATGGAGTTAAATTTGTCTCATTAATACTTACAAATGCACAGAGGGTGATTTTATTCCTCTATTTGTACACGTGCTTTGCTCCACAAACACAAAAGCATTTGCAAAACTGAAAATTCTGTTTGTGAAGTGTGATTCAGCATTTGTAGCTCACCGATTACACACATTCATCATGTTGCTCACTTACGCAGTATTGAGATATTCTCAGTGCAAAACTTCAATTGAGATCCACAAATATGTAAGTTGCTATTTACATTTCCATCCAGTAGATGGCAGTGCTGTTCTATACATTTTGACTGGCAGGGGGCGGTGCAGCTAAATACCAACAGGAGAACACAATTTTCAGTTTTGCAAATGCTTTCGTGTTTGTGGATCACAAAACACGTGTACAAATCGAGGAATATTTGTAAATCACCCTCTCGTCCATGAGCCAAGCAGGTTTTCGGTACCATTTAAGGTGAATAAACAAGACTTTGAATCCAGCCTCAGTGTATCATGGCCTACACAACAATGTATGATAGCCATCCCATGGTAGTAGCTGTAGCCAGGTTGGGGTCAGTGAAGATTTACACAGAGATCAAACTTTAAAAATACTCCAATCATGCTGAAAACTATATCACATTACTTGTCTGATCATATCGATTCCAAAAAGGTACAGTTTGGACTATCTGTGATAGAATGTTTTGGAGTTATGGGGTAAAAACAGCAAAAATGGTGACAAAGGTCAGTTTCAGTTTGTACAGGGGTCAAAAGTTAAAGTTGCTCCAATTTCAGTACAAAATGGTGCAAATTACTGCTTTAAATAAAAGGATTAATAAATGGAATAGTTTTGACTGTGTTGAATGTTTGGTCTCGAAGGTAAAGGATTCTATGACATGTGACATACAACCCCTGGCAAAAATTATGGAATCACCGGCCTCGGAGGATGTTCATTCAGTTGTTTAATTTTGTAGAAAAAAAGCAGATCACAGACATGACACAAAACTAAAGTCATTTCAAATGGCAACTTTCTGGCTTTAAGAAACACTATAAGAAATCAAGAAAAAAAGATTGTGGCAGTCAGTAACGGTTACTTTTTTAGACCAAGCAGAGGAAAAAAATATGGAATCACTCAATTCTGAGGAAAAAATTATGGAATCACCCTGTAAATTTTCATCCCCCAAACTAACACCTGCATCAAATCAGATCTACTCGTTGACAATGACCCCATGTGTCTTTTTACAAGGAATGTTTTCACAGTTTATGCTCTATGGCAAGATGCATTATCATCTTGAAAAATGATTTCATCATCCCCAAACATCCTTTCAACTGTCCAAAATATCAACGTAAACTTGTGCATTTATTGATGATGTAATGACAGCCATCTCCCCAGTGCCTTTACCTGACATGCAGCCCCATATCATCAATGACTGTGGAAATTTACATGTTCTCTTCAGGCAGTCATCTTTATAAATCTCATTGGAACGGCACCAAACAAAAGTTCCAGCATCATCACCTTGCCCAATGCAGATTCGAGATTCATCTCTGAATATGACTTTCATCCAGTCATCCACAGTCCACGATTGCTTTTCCTTAGCCCATTGTAACCTTGTTTTTTCTGTTTAGGTGTTAATGATGCCTTTTGTTTAGCTTTTCTGTATGTAAATCCCATTTCCTTTAGGCGGTTTCTTACAGTTCGGTCACAGACGTTGACTCCAGTTTCCTCCCATTCGTTCCTCATTTGTTTTGTTGTGCATTTTCGATTTTTGAGACATATTGCTTTAAGTTTTCTGTCTTGACGCTTTGATGTCTTCCTTGGTCTACCAGTATGTTTGCCTTTAACAACCTTCCCATGTTGTTTGTATTAGGTCCAGAGTTTAGACACAGCTGACTGTGAACAACCAACATCTTTTGCAACATTGCGTGATGATTTACCCTCTTTTAAGAGTTTGATAATCATCTCCTTTGTTTCAATTGGCATCTCTCATGTTGGAGCCATGGTTCATGTCAGTCCACTTGGTGCAACAGCTCTCCAAGGTGTAATCACTCCTTTTTAGATGCAGACTAACGAGCAGATCTGATTTGATGCAGGTGTTAGTTTTGGGGATGAAAATTTACAGGGTGATTCCATAATTTATTCCTCAGAATTGAGTGAGTCTATATTTTTTTCCCTCTGCTTGGTCTAAAAAAGTAACCGTTACTGACTGCCACAATTATTTTTCCTGATTTCTTATAGTGTTTCTTAAAGCCAGAAAGTTGCCATTTGAAATGACTTTAGTTTTGTGTCATGTCTGTGATCTGCTTTTTTTCTACAAAATTAAACAACTGAATGAACATCCTCCGAGGCAGGTGATTCCATAATTATTGCCAGGGGTTGTATATAACTGATATGGCTCACAATATGCTAAACTGTTTTGAAAGTGTAACACAAAGGTCAATTTTTCAAGTTACATGTTTTAATTGCAAACCAGCTTGGAGGCGTATTATCATATTTAAAGGGAACAGAGTTATTCAACAGAATATAATACAGTGTAATTTCCTCCACCTTTTTTCTCCCCCTCCCTTATCAACCACATTTCCTCATTAATATATAACATACATCAGACTTCATTAATGCTCCACACCCCAACAGTTGGTGGCAGTACTGCACCATGTCGGTTTCCAAACCGCCAAAAAACTCGATTGAAGAAGAAGAATCCAACGAAGAAGAACTTTCGTTTTGGCGGGCGAGGCTAAAGCTAGTTAGCTGGAGACGCTGGAAACTCTTCTCTGAACAGATCAAACTTCATTCTGTGATCCTGGAATAAGTTTTTTGAGGAGCTCCAGGAGCACAAAGATCGACATTAAACCGGAAGAAGAAGAAAAGGTGAAGTTAGCGCGAAAAGGTGGAAGAGCTAAGGTTGTTGAAACAGCGGAGAAACAAACAGATCGCAGAGCAGCAAGAAGAAACGAGTGGATTTAAAGAAGAGAAGAAACTAGTCAACGTGCTGGAAGCTGTTTTCAAGCCTGAAGTTCGCTGGTCCAGCGCAGGTTTGTCCACTAAACCTTTGTATTCAGGTCTCTGTTTAAACAATGGAAATCGTCATGACGATTTTCAAGTTTAGGGTGTTTGGGTCCTGATAATCACGAAATGAGGGTAACATGTAACGAAATCGAGCAGATTGAACCAGAGTGACTCCAAATAATTACTTTGATTTAATTCTTTAGCTTTTGTTTTTGTGAAATGAACTCAGTTCATGTAGTTGGGGCTGGTGCGCCATCTGGTGTTCAAGAGATGAAACTTAAGTCAATAAGTCAGTCTGCTCCATTTCTCTCCTTTTAACCCCCGTTTCGTTATTATCAGCCCAGTTTCACTGAACAATAATAAAATAAAAGTAATTAATTGGATCATATTTAATCATATTTGGAGTCAGTCTCCTCCTTTTCGTTACTTTTTACCCTCATTTCATGATTATTAGGCTCCATTTTGCTCCATTTCATTCATTTTGTATTTTAGTATAGCTCACTCTGTTTCTCAGATAATTTTGCTTAAATTGTTTGAAATTTGTTGATGTTCCATGGAATATCCCTGCTAACACCAGACTGATTTTTATGTCTGGTGTAGCTTTTTTATAAGTGACAATTCCTTTAACACAGGTGTGATCTTTCAGTAGTATGAGTTGAACATAGACATTATAAAGAGGAGACGCTGCATCGACCACTGCTGCCTATTGGCACTGATGAGCCGTGGGGCCGGCATCTTGGACCGGTCATCTGACCCGCTCCACTCAGTGCTGTTCAACAGGCGCAGTGCATTTAATCCATCGTAACTCTCTCAATACTAAACTGATTTTCACTTCTTTTTTTTCTGCAAACGTCTTATATGTAGCTATGATACAGGACAAATGGTTTGCCGTATTTTAACATTCATACTGGGATTAACAGTAATAGAATATGCTGATATAGCCTAGACTGTAGACAGGTATTTTGTAAACACTGGAATTATACACACATTATAGAGGGTTTTCAATCACGTGACCGATTTGCTGCAGGACAGGTGCCGTTGCCATTATGGATTACAAGGAGGCTGACACGTGATAGAAAAAAGAAGCGAATGTACGGTTGTTACGATGCTTTAAATCCTCGAGATAAAGCTATTTATCGTGATAGATGTGTAGCAGTTGGTTCAGTGGATCCGTATCTTAGCGGAGAAAGCGGAGATCGGTCTTGAAGTCCTGAGCGATTTTTCTCACCAGCCGCTAGAAGGGCAGCTTGTGGATCAGCAGCTCGGTGCTCGAGGCCCACAATGCAAATAAGCATCCGTATTGGAAGCGTTCTTGTGTTATCCTCTGCAGTATTTTTATGTATTGTTATATAATTTTATTGCCGAATAAAATGAAATAAAATTCTGGGAGCAGTGGATTTCTGTTAGCGGCGGATCTCTCACAGCGCTACGGTGCCGTGAGGCTTCTTCACACCGACGTTGAAACTTTTAACTGTGGAAAAAATACCAATATTGTTCATTCAGGCAACACTGATGAAAAAACAATTTAAAGGCTCTAAATATGGAAAAGCATCTGGTCACATGAACAACTCAGAGCAACAAAGGGAGAGGCAAGCAAGAAGAAAACCATTTAGCTGTTCTGATCAGAGTAAAACACAGAAACAGAAGGGCACTCAGAACAAAGACATTAGAAGTCAGACAGGACAAAAAAACATTTGACTGTTCTGAGTGTGGTCAAAGATTTGGACAAAAGGGCACCCTGAACAGACACATGATAATTCATACAGGCCAATTGCATTCTACTAAAAAGACATCAAAGATAAATGAAAAACCAAAAGACAAAAACAATTTGTCTGTTCTGAATGTGGCCGCAGATTTGGAGAAGAGGGCCGCCTGAAAAGACACATGATAATTCACACAGGACACAAACAATTTGGCTGTTCTGAATGTGGTCAAAGATTTAGACAAAAGGGCGACCTGAAAAGACACATGATAATTCACACAGGACACAAACATTTTGTCTGTTCTGAATGTGGTCGCAGATTTGGATTAAAGGGCCACCTAAAAAGACACATGATAATTCACACAGGACACAAACAATTTGGCTGTTCCGAATGTGGTCGCAGATTTAGACGAAAGGGTGACCTAGACAGACACATGATGGTTCATACAGGGGAAAGATCTCGAAATACCAAGACCTGAAAAATGACCTAAGAACAACATGGTCATTGAAAGACATCGATATCATCCCAGTTGTGGTGGGAGCAACAGGCCTGATGAAGAAGAACCTGAAGAAATACCTTGAGGCAATCCCCGGTCACCCAAGTGCACATGAGGTGCAGTTGTCTGCGATTAAGGGAACGATCACCATCTTGAAGAGAGCCCTTGGATACAATACCAGATCTGGTTAAGATAACTATAGAACCTAGGGTGCAACTTTAGACCCCAGGTTTGGGGCCCATTGCATTCTACTAAAAAGACATCAAAGATAAATGAAAAACCAAAAGACAAAAACACAAAAAAAAAAGAAAAAAAAAAAGCACAGATTAGGAACAAAGACAAGAAAATACAAGCAAAACAGATAATCAATTTGCAAAAAACCCCAGACTTGTGTACAGGAAGTTGGCAAATGACGCAATAGAAGTACAACAACCACCTGAGAGAAGAAATTGAAAAATTCTGGAGACCACTCTTTGAAGACCCAAAACAACACCAACAGGCTGAGTGGATTGGGAAAATAAAACAGAAAAACAAAGACAAACAGCAAATGCCAGCCATTGTAATCACTGAAGAGGAGATCAGAAAGAAAATGAGTGAAAACAGTAACTTCAAGGCACCTGGCATCGACAAAATCCCAAATTTTTGGCTGAAAAGACTGACAGCATTACACCAACATTATGTCGTGGCTTTCACAAAAATATTGAACAGAGAAGAGGACACACCAGACTGGCTAACGACTGGGAACACAAGCCTACTACCAAAGACCAAGGAAACACAGCTTCCCAACAAGTACAGACCCATCTGCTGCCTAACAACAACGTACAAATGGCTGACAGGAATCATAGCTGATGCCATTTACGAACATCTTGACACGGGTGGCTACCTGGAAAATGAACAGAAAGGTTGTTCCAGAAGATTAGGAGCTAAAGACCAGTTACTGACAGACAAAGCTATCCTGGAGGACTGCAAAAAAGGAGAAAACCTCAGCATGGCTTGGATTGACTACAAAAAGGCATTTGACAGCGTGCCACACTCCTGGATTATGAGGTACTTAGAACTCTACAACATCAATGAGGAAATAAGATCTTTCCTGAGAGCACAAATGAACAAGTGGAACACCACCATCACCCTCAATCACACAGAGGGACAAATAACAATCCCAGACATACGAGTTCAGAGAGGAATATTTCAGGGAGACAGACTCTCACCACTTTTATTCTGTTTAATCATAAACCCACTCAGCAAGATCCTGAAGGAGCATGACATCAGGTATGAATTCAGGAGAAACAGAGGAAGGAAACATCAGGAAGCGGTGAACCAGCTCTTATTTATGGACAACTTGAAGATCTTCGGTGACTCGGATCAGGGACTCATTCGGTTAGTGGAGACAGTCCATAACATCACCATGGACATTTGTATGGAATTTGGACTGGATGAATGTTCTAAATGAAGCGTCCAGCCCCTCTCCAGGAGTTGGGTACCAGAGTGCATGCTGTGTGTGGAGATGAGCCCGACTATCTCTAGTCGGTATCGCTCAACCTCCCGCACAAGCTCAGGCTCCTTGCCCCCCAGCGAGGTGACATTCCACGTCCCAACAGCCAGGGGCTGTGAGCATGGACCGGGCCGCCGGGCCACCCGCCCTTGACCTCCACCCAATCCTCTCTGCACCCGACCCCCATGGCCCCCTCTGCAGGTGGTGAACCCACAGGAGGGCGGGCCCACGTTGCTCCTTCGGGCTAAGCCCGGCCGGGCCCCATGGGCTGAGGCCCGGCCACCAGGCACTTGCGCGCGAGCCCCAACCCCAGGCCTGGCTCCAGGGTGGGACCCTGTATTCTCTCTCACTCACACACACACAGAGAGAGAGAGAATACAAATAATTTCCAGTGAACAGCAAAATGGTTTCATTTCTGTTTTGATGGCACAAAGTGCTTTTGACCAACTTTGTTATTAAGCAACCAATGAAATGGTTTCTCCACATACAGTGTATGTGTGTTTTCATGGAACCACCTTTGTTCATTGCTGAACTTGCTGTTTTATTCTAATAATTTCCAAAGACAACAGCAAAATGGTTTTATTTCTGTTTGACAACACTGTATCCGTTGATCCAACTTTTTCATGAAGCAAACAATGAAATGGTTCTCTTCCTACTGTGTGTGTGTGTGTGTGTGTGTGTGTGTGTGTGTGTGTGAATACTAAAATTGCTTTTTTATCTTAATAATTTCCAAAGAACAGCAAACAGTTTTATTTCTGTTTTTATAACACTGCATCCTTTGATCCAACTTTTCTTGAAGCACACAATGGAATGGTTTCTCTACATACTCTCTCTGTGTGTGTGTTTTCGTGGAACCACCTTTGTTCATTGCTGAACTTGCTGTTTTATCTTAATAATTTACCAAAGAGAACAGCAAAATGGTTTTATTTCTGTTTTGATAACACTGCATCTTTTGATCATGAGAGAGAGAACGAGAGCGAGAGAGCCAATGGAGTGGTATGTGTGGGTGGCTTGGCTTCCACCTCCAGATATTTGTGCGATTGAAGTTCCAGGTTCATGGTGGAGAGGAGTGAGCTATGCAGACGCCTCTGCTGTTTTGCCTGGAGTTGAGTCCGTTGCTCCGCCCTGATGTCTGCTGCCTCCTGTCTGGATTTGCAATAAATCCTGATAGTATGATTTTATCAACACTATCAGGAGCCATAATTCACCCTCAGTGTTAAAAAGGTGTTTAAAGTCATCTTATCTGGATAGATCTCTTCAATTTTATTTTCTTCTAATATGGTTATTGTGGGCAGCGTGGGAGTTAGTGTGCTCAAAGTTCAGCAGTTTGGAGTCATGATGTTGATTCATGAGCTTCAGATTTTATGAATTGTGTGCATAGTTTCCCTTTTGTGTATATAAAATGAGGAAAAACTGTAATCATATCAATTGATTGGCTTCATCAGTCCATCACTCAGCTGAACTGTCCTTCATTTATCATCAGTTTGTCTTTTTTTTTTTTTTTTTTGCTGATATTTGGTGTTCAGTCTATAATAAGAACTCCAACACAAACTAACAGCTATCATTTGGATGTGGTGGAGTTGGTCTGAAATAAAGTTTAGTGGACAAACCTGCTCTGGATCAGAGAACTTGAGGCTTGAAAACAGCTTCCAGCACGTTGACTAGTTTCTTCTTTAAATCCACTTGTTTCTTCTTGCTGCTCTGCGATCTGTTTGTTTCTACCAACTCAAATATCTCAGCATTAGCAGCAGTTAGCCGCTGTTTCAACAACCTTCTCAGCTTTTACACCTTTTCGCGCCAACTTCGCCTTTTCTTCTTCTTCTGGTTTAATGTCGACCTTTGTGCTTCTGGAGGGCTTCAAAAAACATTCGAGGATCACAGAGTGAAGTTTGATCGGTTCAGAGAAGAGTTTCCAGCGTCTCCAGCTAACTAGCTTTAGCATCGGACGACAACAGGAAACAGTTCTTCGTTGTTGGAGTCTAATGACTTTGACAAAGTTATTGTTGCATTACCGCCATCTACTGGTCTGGAGTATGGACAAGTGACTGGCAGAGATGAAAGAAAAAGAATGAAAAAACCCCTATATTTTCCTCCATCTATCCTGTAATTCAAAGATGTTGAACTGTTGTGTTCATCAATGTGCTCTTCACTCTGCTGTCATTGTCAGAATGCAGCAGATAATCAATAAATGACTGTGACTTTGCTCCTGTGAGCAGTTTTCCTGCCAGTCAAACAAACGGAAGGCTTTGTGTGAATTTGTTCCTCCTGTTGGGTTTGCACCCCGTTTTTAAAGAAATGAAAGGCACAAACACTGAAAAGAAACCAGTCAGAGAGAGACAAATATATATATTTTTTGCTCTGCGCAGAGGAGGAGAACAATGAAGCAGCTTGTAAGTGCTCAGCTACAAAGCTCTCTTAAAATCTCCTCCTCTGGCCCAGCCTTTTATTTAGTTCAACATGAGAAAAAACAAACAAGGACAGTCGGGAGAGGTTACACATGAGTCATGTCTGCAAGAGGGTGATAGCAAAGCGAGGTAACGGCTGAAACCTTCCATTCCTGCAACATGAGCCTTGTGGCTCGTCAAAGCAGGATAAGGCAAAATGAAAAATAGTTTGCTCAATCATGAAGAATGCAGACAACAAGTCTTTCTTTCTAAAACCTCCTCACAAAGAGGAAAAATAATAAGCATAAACTATAAGAAAATAAATAATAATAATATATGCATAAACTAAAGAAAATAAATGATAATAAGAGCATGAACTATATAAAATCCTTGACACCTCCATTATGTTAAGACACAGTATTCCAGTGCTTTTATGATGCAACATCAACAGGTTATGGACCCAGGAAGGAGTTTGGAAGCTGATAAGCTAAAACTTTATTGTCCGTAAAATGGAAAATCGACTTACATAAACTGCCGAAGCCCCAAGATGTGAAAAACACATTGAACATTCATCATAAAACACTCAGCAGCATAAAATAATTTTAAAACCAGTGTGTGGTCTGTAACAATGTGTTCATTTGGTCTCCCTCTGATTTAAAAGTGTGATGGAGTGTGGCACAAATGAGTTCCTGTATCTCTTCCTCCTGTAATGATGCACTTTGAAGTGCTTCCCAGAAGGAAGAAGCTCTGTAGCTCTGAAGCTCTGTTGAAATTTTATCTGCAAGTCGTAAGGCTTGTTTCCTGCACAGCTCTGTGAATTTGTTCTCCACCAAGTGGCCCACAATTTTGGAGCAGATGTTAAGGAGCCTCAGTCTCCTGTTCTTCAACTGCACTGAGAGGCCACTGAACCACATAGAGCTGCCATAAGCTGTTCCATGATGGAACAGGGTGTGTTTTGATGGAGATGAGAAATACTATGAGTTATGGGAAACTATGTTTTTCGCATACGAGAAATTCCAGTCAGACACAATCCAACCAGGAGGAGCCGTGTGCAGCCACAGTCCAGAGCACAGGGACTAACTCCAAATGTGGAGATGTTGGAGTGCCCAAAGGAAAGTCAGACACCAAGAGAACAGTGGGAATTCTGGAGTCTGTAGGGGCCCTTAACAAAAGTTCACAGGGGGCCCTCCAATAAGGGTTCATCACCATGATGTTGTAGGTGTGACCCTGGACTTATTCTCACCGTCACTGTGAGGCCTTTACCCACGTTCTGTATGACTTTACCACCTGAATCATTTTAATAATCTTCTCCTATTTATTTAAAGTGACTGGAGACCAAAAACATGACAAATTATCTTTTTATTTGAAGTAAAAATATTCACAATACAGTGATCAGTGTTGTTGTGTTGTACATATCTATAGGTATACAGTTAGCATTTACATTAACTAAGATCTTATTGTTTTCTTTACTATTTCGACTTAATTGGTATTCCAGTGCAAACTATATATATAGTTATTTTCATTAATTATTAAGGTCCTATTGTCTTATTTACAAGTTGTACATGTTCAATCAAGCCCCTCTATTTTGTCACGTGATAGTTTCAGGAAGACCACAATGGAAATAATCGTTTATTGTTATCCGTATATCATTGATATATTCACCTCTGTGTTTATATTGATTTTACAAAATAAACTCAGTCAATCAATCAGTCCACAAACACACTGAAAGCAACACATTACTTGTGCTGCAACAGTGAAAAGCATGTCCACGCTTTTTAATTTGACAATTCTCAGGAATATTGATATAGATTATGGAAATACAGTGTTCTACGGGTTACCGTTTAACTCCGCGCACGCACCGTGATCGGTGAAGCTACAGCATTTAATCGCCGCAGCTGCAGAACCACTTCCTGAACTTGTCAAAATAAAAGCTCTGTAGAGTTTCATACACGGTGCAGTCTTATACTAGGTTTCAGTTTTGTTTCCGTTTGATCATACCAACGGTGGCTTACATCTAGCACAATGATTGACATAAGAAACAGCCAATGACAATTGAAGAAGCACACAGGGTGGCCAGTCAGGTTCCAGGAAGAGCAGGCCGCTCCCGCCCCTGTGAATGGACTGACTCCTCTGCGCCTGGACTTCTCTTCGCTTTTCTATTGATTACAAGGTTGGAATCGTTTCTTGCACCTTAATTAACTGTGCATTACTTTTGTTAGTCTTTAAATGCAACAGCTACGGACTTTAGCTCATTAATTTGCTGCTGTGTGAGTCCTAGCAGTGGTTAGCTTCTCGTTAGCTCTTAGCTTGTGCTAGTTGTCGCTCCTCGCTTGTTATTTTCTTGGTGCTCAACACTTTAAAATAACTTGTGTGATGTTGTCAGACAGGGTGGCCCTCTGAGAGAGCCGTGTCCGTAAGGTAGAGCAGCTTCTGAGTTCAGTGGAGTTAGATATCACGGACACTCCAGACCAGCTTAGTGTCTGGTCGGCTAGCGGGCCTGTTAGCATTAGTTTAGCTCCGCCGTCTAAAGACGAAGCTTTCAGTCCTGAGCTTCGTCCTCCGAGGCCGCGGGGAACTTCTACCCCGATCTGCAGGCCAGAACGCCGTGCGATAGTGAGAGGGGATTGACTTCTGTAATAATGTAAAAACGAGAAAACTTTAAAATACAGGGTAACACACGTAAAGCGACAAATGCACTTGTAGGGATGGATATTGGTAAGATTTTATTGATACCATTATCGAATAAAGCGGCGTTTTGATGCCTTAGCATCCGGCACACGTCAGACAACGGGGTTAATACCCAGTTCTATCCTTTACAATCACAGGTTAAGACACACGTGAGAACCCGCAGATAATGCCCTGTGTACCGCTGGATTTATCAAGGCAAATCCTGCGTTACTCCAGGAACGTTTGCATATAGGCACCGCCCCCAGAGTATAATAGGCTGAAGCAGCAGGAACACATGCCTCTGTCACTGCAGGGGAGGGAGATCATACTCGGCCTTTTCTTCTCCTTATCCTTTTCCCCTCCTCAACGTGTTGCTCCGTCTCCACCACAGGCCTCCCCTCTGCTTCTGAACCAGACCTCTTGGTAACTCCTTGCCGCTGCCAATTTTCTTTTAGGAGGCATACTGGAGCTTCTCTGCAAAAATATCTGTTTCCTGCATTTTTCGAGTGCTTTTCAGCGAATCAAATGGCTCAACGAAGCAGTCATGTGGTTTCAGAAAATGAGGCCTCGTTTAGCTGTAGTCACATGGTTTGATACAGGCCTCCAAGCTGGGCTTCATTTGACACGCCCCCTTTTGCTCATACAGCCTTTGGAGCCTCGCTTCATTTCGCCCAACACTAGCCACTCCCCAAAGCACCCTGTCATAGAGCAGATGTGAATGAACTATAACATTTTCCTGTTTAAAATGGAAAGAGTATTCTTACATCGCGTTAAGTGCATACTTGTATATCCCACTTCTAATCTTCTTGACACTGATCAATATGTTCACACCATCCACATTTATCATCTATAACGATGCCAAGAAATCGAGTCGACTTAACGCCCCACACAGGCTGTGGTCCTCACCAAGATGAAACAAAAAATGCAGAGATCATCTTTTGATCATCGAGCATTGTGTATCATTTGTGTTTTGTTATGGTTTGTGTCATCTGGATGTAAACTGGATAAAATCAAGAGCTGACGTTTATGTGACATTTTCAGTCTGCACCCGTTAAAGACGAGTTTACTCTCCAGCACAACACAGGTCATGCTCGTGCGTGAGTCAAAGTCATGCTCGTGTCAGGGGGCCTTAACTATCAGCCAGTCTCCATTTCTCTTATCTTCATGAGAAGACACAACAACAGGATGCCATTGCAGTGAGTCAACAGGGTGGATACTGAAAAGTAGGTCAAACAATCAACTGCAGAGTCCTGTTTTTGTGTGTTCCAGTGTGCCACTGTGTGTTTGTGGCTTTTTCTGAACCAGTTCCCGCGGGAGCTATGTTCACTAAGAGTTGAGATCTGTTCTGACTCCACATGGGTCTAATGCTGCGTTCACACCGGGCGTGACGTGAGCGACAGCAGCAACAGGTTGCCATGTAATCCCTATGTAAGGAAGCGTTTTGGCACCAAATCATGCAGTGCGATGCGATGGATGCGAATGAAGCGACGCGAGTGAAGCGATTTTGAGCGATTGGCGTGATATTGCATCACGTTGAAAATCTGAACTTTTTTGTCTTGTCACGCCGCGATGACCAATCAGCAACTGAATATGTAGTGACGTGGAGATGTCTGGAGTTTGACTGAGGATGTGAACATGTCCTGTCTCTGGTAGCAGCCTGTGAGCAGGACTTATGTCTCTTTTGTCCTTTATTTCACAATTATGACAGAGTTTTTGGAGCGAGCAGCAGCCCCACATCAGGGGGAGAGGAGTTTTTTATTATGTCTGCACGCAAGCGAATCGTCCGTGGAGATTTATTTTACTTATTAACTACACAGATGTATAATAAAACAAATGGTGACTGGTTTCTAAACACAATTATGACAGTTTTGGGGGGAAGAGCGAGGAGCAGCCCCACAGCAAGCAGCAGTTTTTTTGTTTTGTTTGTTTGTTTGTTTGTTTAATTCTTGACATGTGCACGTGTGAACGGGACAGGAGGTCCTCAAACTGGGTCCTGCAGAACCCTGTGTTATCATGTTTTCCGATTGTCCGCTGCGTGGAGAATGGCAGGAAAAACCGAAGACGCTTTCTCGCGAGGTGCGAGAAGAATTTGAATGTTTTAAACCAAAAAAAAAAGAAAAGAAAAGAAAAATGCCACTTGTCCGGTCGGACAACGATTTAGAGCTATTACTTGTCCGATCACATTTTACACTTGTCCCAGACAATCGGACAAGCGTTAATGTCGATGGTAGGACTTTGGCAACATTAATTAAAAAACTGTCAGTGCTGTTACTGTTCTTTCTTTTTCTTTCAGTCTCTGCCCCTCACCTCACTGTTCTGGGAGACACGCAGACAGCCTGAGCCTGACTAGATCCAACTGTCAGGCTTCATATCACTGCCTGACTTGTCATACTGAACTGAGACGTTAAGACTGCTTACACAAAAATAAACAAACATTTGTTAACTTGCCCAGACACTGAGCTCGCCCCTTCCTCGTTGATGACTCCGATATGCTTTCGTTTGAGATGCTGCATCCTTACCGTCGTACTCCTGTGCCATGCGAGGTCCGACTTGCAAATGTTGCAGTTAAACGTCTTTGCGTTGTTTAACGTAAAGTGCTCCCACACTTTTGAAGTCTTGACTTTCTTCTGTGTACTTGCTTCTGCCATATTCTAAGTGTGTAGTTCTACGAAACAGTGTCTGATCTGCTCTGTGCGCTGGTCACTACTGGTGTCAGACCGCTTCTGACGCCATAATCGCTCGACACAACGCATCGATGACGCAATGTGTTGCCAACGCCTGTTATCGAATTTTATCGATTCATTGTTGCAGCCCTAATTCCGAGCAATTTACTGAGCACCGCTCATAGAATTTCAGTTACTCTTGTCAAGAAACAGGTAGAATATGCCGGAAAGCTGCGCATGTTTGCAAAGACACAAACGGAGGAAGAAGGGAGACAATATTTCCTTCCGTAAGTAAGTGGTTTTGGTTCTTCTTGTCACTTTGTCAGTGACATTTGGTTGATAAACAGGTGTATGTTTCCTGCCTGTGTCATCCGTGGGCACGAACCATTAACTCTTCACTTATATCTAGTTGATATTTTCTCCTGCCAGACCGATGTCTAGTTAAATAGGCGTGGGCTGGTATGAGATTTGGACGGCATATAGCTTTAAAATGTGCTTTAACAACAGTAGGACTATTTGTGATTCAGGCGCACTGACATGATGTCTACTGCTACGAGTACTATACCACTGATAACTTTAGAGAAAATACCAAAATAATAGTCACTCTTTTAGACATGTCACATCTGCCCCGTGGGAAATATGACTTACTTGCTGAGGGAGAAACGTGGCTGGAATAACGTCCAGAACTCTGGATGCTCAATACTTGGCCCAGCTTCACCAACAAAGTGCTTGGAATAGATGTATTTGTCCTTCTTGAAATGTTTGTGGGAGAAATTTGGTCGACCACAAGCACGACTCGAGTCAACTGCTTGTACTTCTCAGTGGTTTCAAAGACGGGATAAAGTTTACTCCTTCCACGTAATCCTTTGCAGGTATCTTGAATCGCTCCGCGTCTGACATAGGCCATAGCTACGGTGCTTTGTTACCACTGTTTTTGGCTTGAAGGGCTATTCCGCGGAAAATAAAATGAAAAAGCCGACTTGGTCCTTTTAGACAGAGAGAAAAGTTCAGCACAGGCTTTGCCTCCTACAGTCATGATGCAGAGCTAGCTAATGTTAGCTGCCTGTTTGTAAACAGAGACAGAGGTGCACGCCAGGGGAACAGCGGCAGCAGCTGCCTCTGCTCTGCCTGTCAAGAATTCTCATAACCCGCTCATACTGTAGTGACGGTATAACGGAAAATTTAGTGGTTTTGATACCGTGGCTTTTTGATATCACGGTATACCGTGAAACCGGTTACCGGAAACCATGTCGAGTCATTAGTGATTAAAATTGTTCGACAAGACCGGCGATTTTTTTACTTTTTTTTTTTTTTTTTTTTTTTATATGTGCACCTTAAAATAACGAGCTGCTGCTCAGAGATTATAATGACTGTGCCACTAACAGTCTAAGAAATGTGCACACACACACCACTGACTTCATGAATAAAACTCGGTCAATAAAGGATAATTGTGCTATATATATATATATATATATATATATATATGTATATGTATATATATGTATATGTGTGTAATGGTTTTAGGAGCCGCGCTGGGCCTGACTCAGCAGCTTGGAACAGATCAGATCCATGTAACTTTCAACACTAATATTTTGGAATGTGTGGGTGTCAGAGTAAGTTTAATACTTTCCTGACATGACTAAATGTTAATTAATTGTACTGGTTCGATATCCAGGTCAGAATGTCATTTTAACACTTATTTTGCAAGCGTTTTTCTGAGTGTGTTCAGTTGTGAATCCCCATTGAAAATGAATTAACATCTGGGAACTTGGTCAATATTTTGTCCGGTTAGGAGGCATCATGTCGCTGTCCATGAAGGGACGTTCACGTTTAGTGGACAGCATTTGGAGTGTGGACTCTAGTTCTCATATATAACCACTTTGGTTGGAGCATAACTAGCAAGGCTACTTTGTGTTGCTAGTTTTAACAAAAAAAGTTATGATCATTAACAGACTAAAACAGTTAAATGTGGTCTATTAAACATTAGGTCTCTCTCTTCTAAGTCCCTGTTGGTAAATGATATAATAATTGATCAACATATTGATTTATTCTGCCTTACAGAAACCTGGTTACAGCAGGATGAATATGTTAGTTTAAATGAGTCAACACCCCCGAGTCACACTAACTGTCAGAATGCTCGTAGCACGGGCCGGGGCGGTGGATTAGCAGCAATCTTCCATTCCAGCTTATTAATTAATCAAAAACCCAGACAGAGCTTTAATTCATTTGAAAGCTTGTCTCTTAGTCTTGTCCATCCAAATTGGAAGTCCCAAAAAACAGTTTTATTTGTTATTATCTATCGTCCACCTGGTCGTTACTGTGAGTTTCTCTGTGAATTTTCAGACCTTTTGTCTGACTTAGTGCTTAGCTCAGATAAGATAATTATAGTGGGCGATTTTAACATCCACACAGATGCTGAGAATGACAGCCTCAACACTGCATTTAATCTATTATTAGACTCTATTGGCTTTGCTCAAAAAGTAAATGAGTCCACCCACCACTTTAATCATATCTTAGATCTTGTTCTGACTTATGGTATGGAAATAGAAGACTTAACAGTATTCCCTGAAAACTCCCTTCTGTCTGATCATTTTTTAATAACATTTACATTTACTCTGATGGACTACCCAGCAGTAGGGAATAAGTTTCATTACACTAGAAGTCTTTCAGAAAGCGCTGTAACTAGGTTTAAGGATATGATTCCTTCTTTATGTTCTCTAATGCCATATAACAACACAGTGCAGAATAGCTACCTAAACTCTGTAAGGGAGTTAGAGTATCTCGTCAATAGTTTTACATCCTCATTGAAGACAACTTTGGATGCTGTAGCTCCTCTGAAAAAGAGAGCTTTAAATCAGAAGTGTCTGACTCCATGGTATAACTCTCAAACTCGTAGCTTAAAGCAGATAACCCGTAAGTTGGAGAGGAAATGGCGTCTCACTAATTTAGAAGATCTTCACTTAGCCTGGAAAAAGAGTCTGTTGCTCTATAAAAAAGCCCTCCGTAAAGCTAGGACATCTTTCTACTCATCACTAATTGAAGAAAATAAGAACAACCCCAGGTTTCTTTTCAGCACTGTAGCCAGGCTGACAAAGAGTCAGAGCTCTACTGAGCTGAGTATTCCATTATCTTTAACTAGTAATGAGTTCATGACTTTCTTTGCTAACAAAATTTTAACTATTAGAGAAAAAATTACTCATAACCATCCCAAAGACGTATCGTTATCTTTGGCTGCTTTCAGTGATGCCGGTATTTGGTTAGACTCTTTCTCTCCGATTGTTCTGTCTGAGTTATTTTCATTAGTTACTTCATCCAAACCATCAACATGTTTATTAGACCCCATTCCTACCAGGCTGCTCAAGGAAGCCCTACCATTATTTAATGCTTCGATCTTAAATATGATCAATCTATCTTTGTTAGTTGGCTATGTACCACAGGCTTTTAAGGTGGCAGTAATTAAACCATTACTTAAAAAGCCATCACTTGACCCAGCTATCTTAGCTAATTATAGGCCAATCTCCAACCTTCCTTTTCTCTCAAAAATTCTTGAAAGGGTAGTTGTAAAACAGCTAACTGATCATCTGCAGAGGAATGGTCTATTTGAAGAGTTTCAGTCAGGTTTTAGAATTCATCATAGTACAGAAACAGCATTAGTGAAGGTTACAAATGATCTTCTTATGGCCTCGGACAGTGGACTCATCTCTGTGCTTGTTCTGTTAGACCTCAGTGCTGCTTTTGATACTGTTGACCATAAAATTTTATTACAGAGATTAGAGCATGCCATAGGTATTAAAGGCACTGCGCTGCGGTGGTTTGAATCATATTTGTCTAATAGATTACAATTTGTTCATGTAAATGGGGAATCTTCTTCACAGACTAAAGCTAATTATGGAGTTCCACAAGGTTCTGTGCTAGGACCAATTTTATTCACTTTATATATGCTTCCCTTAGGCAGTATTATTAGACGGTACTGCTTAAATTTTCATTGTTACGCAGATGATACCCAGCTTTATCTATCCATGAAGCCAGAGGACACACACCAATTAGCTAAACTGCAGGATTGTCTTACAGACATAAAGACATGGATGACCTCTAATTTCCTGCTTTTAAACTCAGATAAAACTGAAGTTATTGTTCTTGGCCCCACAAATCTTAGAAACATGGTGTCTAACCAGATCCTTACTCTGGATGGCATTACCCTGACCTCTAGTAATACTGTGAGAAATCTTGGAGTCATTTTTGATCAGGATATGTCATTCAAAGCGCATATTAAACAAATATGTAGGACTGCTTTTTTGCATTTACGCAATATCTCTAAAATCAGAAAGGTCTTGTCTCAGAGTGATGCTGAAAAACTAATTCATGCATTTATTTCCTCTAGGCTGGACTATTGTAATTCATTATTATCAGGTTGTCCTAAAAGTTCCCTAAAAAGCCTTCAGTTAATTCAAAATGCTGCAGCTAGAGTGCTGACGGGGACTAGAAGGAGAGAGCATATCTCACCCATATTGGCCTCTCTTCATTGGCTTCCTGTTAATTCTAGAATAGAATTTAAAATTCTTCTTCTTACTTATAAGGTTTTGAATAATCAGGTCCCATCTTATCTTAGGGACCTCGTAGTACCATATCACCCCAATAGAGCGCTTCGCTCTCAGACTGCAGGCTTACTTGTAGTTCCTAGGGTTTGTAAGAGTAGAATGGGAGGCAGAGCCTTCAGCTTTCAGGCTCCTCTCCTGTGGAACCAGCTCCCAATTCAGATCAGGGAGACAGACACCCTCTCTACTTTTAAGATTAGGCTTAAAACTTTCCTTTTTGCTAAAGCTTATAGTTAGGGCTGGATCAGGTGACCCTGAACCATCCCTTAGTTATGCTGCTATAGACGTAGACTGCTGGGGGGTTCCCATGATGCACTGTTTCTTTCTCTTTTTGCTCTGTATGCACCACTCTGCATTTAATCATTAGTGATCGATCTCTGCTCCCCTCCACAGCATGTCTTTTTCCTGGTTCTCTCCCTCAGCCCCAACCAGTCCCAGCAGAAGACTGCCCCTCCCTGAGCCTGGTTCTGCTGGAGGTTTCTTCCTGTTAAAAGGGAGTTTTTCCTTCCCACTGTAGCCAAGTGCTTGCTCACAGGGGGTCGTTTTGACCGTTGGGGTTTTACATCATTATTGTATGGCCTTGCCTTACAATATAAAGCGCCTTGGGGCAACTGTTTGTTGTGATTTGGCGCTATATAAAAAAAAAAATTGATTGATTGATTGATTAATTGAGCCTTTAAAAACCAGGGGTCAAAATACATTTTTAACCTACTTGCACTGGTGCTAGTAACAAAAAAATTACTTGCACCAAAAAAAAGTTACTTGCACTGCCAAAAGTCAGTCTTACATCAACCTTAAAACTCCTCCTCTGATGTGTCAGAAGCTTCCTCTCTGGGCCCGTAAAGCCCCTTTCACACCGGGGCTGCTCCTAGTTGCATCATGTGTCGTCATGACGACGCCGCATGGAAGCAACCTAGTGCCGAGACGATGCAGCTCGACGCCACAACAGCACAAGGGACGCAACGGACGACGCAAAACGGACACCAAAAAGTAAACATGTTTAGTTTTTGTTTGCGTCCTGTGCTCGGCACAGAAATTAAGCGGTTTCAGCGCAAGTCAGAGCAACAGGACGGTACTCGACGCCAGTGTATGATTCCTGCGGTCTGTGTTCCATTGTTCCTGAAGTATAAATCACGCAGGATTGTTTTTATACCGTGTACACAATGCAGTAAAACTACACGCTCAAAAAAAGAGCACAGAATAAAAATGCTCTCTCATCACAGTGTTAAATAAAGGACAAAAAAAGTCCTGCTCACAGACTGATTGCCAGAGACGGGACATGTCCACATCAACTATAACTCCAGACATCTCCACATTTAACCATTGACAGTTCGTTCGCGAGCACGCATCTCGCGGTCAAAGGAGAGATAAACTATAACAGAGCTCAGAGTGCAGACCTGCAGCTCAGCACAAGAACAAATACAGTAGTGTTCAGAATAATAGTAGTGCTATGTGTCTAAAAAGATTAATCCAGGTTTTGTGTATATTTCTTATTGTTACATGGAAAACAAGGTACCAGTAGGTTCAGTAGATTCTCACAAATCCAACAAGACCAAGCATTCATGATATGCACACTCTTAAGGCTATGAAATTGGGCTATTAGTAAAAAGCAGTAGAAAAGGGGGTGTTCACAATAATAGTATCATCTGCTGTTAATGCTACAAATTCAAAACTATTATGTTCAAACTGCTTTTTTAGCAATCCTGTGAATCACTAACCTAGTATTTAGTTGTATAACCATAGTTTTTCATGATTTCTTCACATCTTCGAGGCATGGAGTCAACCAACTTGTGGCACCTTTCAGCTGTTATTCCACTCCAAGATTCTTTAACAACATTCCACAATTCATTCACATTTCTTGGTTTTGCTTCAGAAACAGCTTTTATGATGTCACCCCACAAGTTTTCAATTGGATTTCGGTCCGGGGATTGGACAGGCCACTCCAAAACATTAATTTTGTTGGTTTGGAATCAAGATTTTGCTCGTTTACTAGTGTGCTTGGGGTCATTGTCTTGTTGAAACACCCATTTCAAGGGCGTGACCTCTTCAGCATAAGGCAACATGACCTCTTCAAGTATTTTGACATATCCAAACTGATCCATGATACCTGATATGTGATATATAGGCCCAACACCATAGTAGGAGAAACATGCCCATATCATGATGCTTGCACCACCATGCTTCACTGTCTTCACTGTGAACTGTGGCTTGAATTCAGAGTTTGGGGGTCGTCTCACAAACTGTCTGCGGCCCTTGGACACAAAAAGAACAATTTTACTCTCATCAGTCCACAAAATATTCGTCCATTTCTCTTTAAGCCAGTTGATATGTTCTTTGGCAAATTGTAACCTCTTCTGCACATGTCTTTTATTTAACAGAGGGACTTTGCGGGGGATTCTTGCAAATAAATTAGCTTCACACAGGTGTCTTCTGTCACAGCACTTACAGCTAACTCCAGACTGTCTTTGATCATCCTGGAGCTGATCAGTGGGTGAGCCTTTGCCATTCTGGTTATTCTTCTATCCATTTTGATGGTTGTTTTCCGTTTTCTTCCACGCGTCTGTTTTTTTTTTTTGGTCCATTTTAAAGCATTGGAGAGCATTGTAGATGAACAGCCTATAATTGTTTGCACCTGCGTATAGGTTTTCCCTTCTCCAATCAACTTTTTAATCAAACTACGCTGTTCTTCTGAACAATGTCTTGAACATCCCATTTTCCTCAGGCTTTCAAAGAGAAAAGCATGTTCAACAGGTGCTGGCTTAATCCTTAAATAGGAGACACCTGATTCACACCTGTTTGTTCCACAAAATTGACAAACTCACTGACTGAATGCCACACTACTAGTACTGTGAACACCCCCTTTTCTACTTTTTTTTTTTTTTACTAATAGCCCAATTTCATAGCCTTAAGAGTGTGCATATCATGAATGCTTGGTCTTGTTGGATTTGTGAGAATGTACTGAATCTACTGGTACCTTGTTTCCCATGTAACAGTAAGAAATATACTCAAAACCTGGATTAATCTTTTTAGTCACATAGCACTACTATTATTCTGAACACTACTGTATAAACTAAAAGAGAAATCAAAGTCCACAGTTTGGCTGCAGCCACACTGTGCACTTTGATTTCTCTGTGCAGAGAATCTGTAGGCTGCATTCTCACCTCCTCTCTGCCCGCTGCTGCGCGCACCTGACACGTTGTCATGACACCACAGGAAGCAACTCAAAGCAGGTCCGGTGTGGTTATGACAGAGTTTGAGGGAAGAGCAGCAGCAGTGGCAGACATTTTTTTTTTTATTACGTGCGCGTGCGAACGAATCGTTACAGCAACTCCTTCTGTGTGTGAGAGTCATAAAACGCAGGGAAGATGTAGACAACACACTGGAAATTGTTTTTTTCCTTATTTATTCCTTTATTGGTTCATTCTACTGGTGCGTATAGTAGATAAAACTTGGATAAAGTTACTTGCACCAGTGCAAGTGGAGTATAAAATTACATGCACCGCTCGAATAAAACGTGCACAAACTAGCACATGCACGTACTCTTTCGAGCCCTGAAAAAGGAGCATTTTAACATTGAATAAGTGTTTTAATAAAATTGTTATATTAAAATTATGTTGAAAAAAGGCTTGAAAGTGAAAGTTTATCCAGTGTCTAGACATTGAATAAACAGCCAAAAGGTCTTTGAACATGTGTATCAGATGGTAAAAAGTAGTGATGGGATGATGATACCTCAAGGACTGTATTGACACACTACACAACTGTGTAGGCACCGTATTGACACTGTGTTGGTCGCTCAATAGTGACCCCTGCAGTAGTTATAAAATCACTGCAGGTAAATAAAATGAAAATAAGATGGAAAAGCTAACGTGCTGCAAATGCAACATCAGCCTGTGAAATAGTTAATCGCTAGTCCTCTATTTAAAATATGATCTCATCGCATAATTTCATGTGCTCAATTTGTGTCAACTTAGACTTATAAGAGTTTAAAATTTGCTTAAAACCTTGTTTGTGTAAATGCTAAACTGAGTTGGTTTGTAAAATATAGCAAATTTGTCTGTAATAAAATTCAGTTAAAATTTGTAACTTTAGTTAACAAATTTCCATACATAAGTGTTAAAGCATATGAAATAAAAGACTAAAAATATATTTATTTATGCATTTTTATTGAGGAACAAATGTTTCTGAAGTGTCTTTGCTCCAGTATTGTAAAGGAGTACAAACATATCTAATCTTATTTGGTGTCAAAAGATCAAAATTATTCCAGACTGGGGAAACGGCTTTGAATGATCCATGAAGTCAGTGGAACAAGGTGAGGGCAAGAAAAACTCCAACAGCAAAACTCCATCCAACAAATCCACAACATGTCGATACAGTTGGCACAGCGCAGCCGAACGACACAGTTCCTGTATCGGTCATGTGAGTTTTTTCTTAAAGCGATACACGCACCAATACAGGGTTTCACTCTTGTTTGCTTGGCACAGTGCTGACGCACCAGTGTTGTTCATCCCATCACGAGTAAAAAGTGCTGTAGAAATTCAGTCCATTAACATTTTGTTTTGCAAACAGCAACATTACAAACTATGAATTAAATTACTTGGCTTATATATTTTTAATGAGTTGTAATGTCACTATAGATTTGTTCATATCATATTTGATGACTTCTGACATCTTGTTCGAGTGCCATGTAAGTACTAATAATCATCCATCTTCTGTACCCGCTTACTCCAATTAAGGGTCACGAGGGGGCGGAGCCCATTCCAGCTGTCATGGAGCGTGAGGCGGGTACACCCTGGACAGGACGACGATCTGTCACAGGGCCACATATAGACAAACAAACATTCACACAGGGGTGCTAGTTTTCCGTCAAATGATGGAAATCAAAATCGAAATTCAGCTTCCTTCAATTCCATCAGAAGTTCTCAATCACTAAATTAAAAAAAACTATTTTAATGCTTTACTTCACTACGTGCGTGCGAGGGGGGCGTTCCATGTCTGACACTGGCTGGTTTCAGCAGCTGCGGCTTCAGTCAGTCGACTGAGGCTACTGTGGGGCTCAGGATGCTGCTGGGTTTTGTTTGGATGAACTACCATGTTTCTCTTTGATCAAAACATTATTTAAAAAGGAAGATTGACACTTAAAGTGAGAGCAGACGGTGCGGCTGTTGAACTGCGTCGGTGAGCGGGCTAGAAGGAGGGGGAGGGGGTGTTAGTGTTTTATTCTGTAATCGTGATCGTTACTGAGTTTTTAAGATGCCTGTTGCAAAGTGTTCTTGTTTTAATGACATCGTGCACGTTTTATCAGTCCGTGGACACTGATCTGTGTGTTAGAGCGGAGTTTTGAGGAGGAAAAAATCCCTCTCAAAGCCTGGCTGTTGCGACAGTTGTCGTAAAGCGGGACTGGTTGGTTGCTGCGGCGACACTGTGTAGCTCCTGCAAGACGCTCAAGTTAAACATAGCATGTGGACATCGCAAACTTTTAGAGCTCTTAAGCTTTTAAAAGAAGAATTGTGCAGCATGTCTGTGTCACGTACTGACATCGGAGAAAGGGAAGATGGCGAGAAAGACAGTTTGAAAAAAGTCTGATCGGGACAAGAATCCGTGGCTTAATCAACACACCTGAAAGATAAAAGAAACGGGAAAAGTGAACTGTGCCATCAGGAAACTGGTAGAATTTTTCTCTCTCTGGAAATAAACATTGTGCTATTCAAATAGGATTTAGAAAAAATTGTAATTTTTTTCATTAATCTTAACTTTCTTTCATTGGAAACAAAGACTGTCGCTTTCAGGTATTTACATGAATTTACACAATGTAAATGAGTTTTTATTAATGTAGAATTTTCATGGGAAAAAGACACTGCGGCTTTGAGTGGATTTACAGGAATTTACACAAGAATATGTGGCTTTTTTACTATAAGGTATGTTATTGATATTTTACCATGTTTTTCAAAATATTCTTCAAGCTTTAGCTGTGGTTTTTGAAATGCTTTAACAGTCTTTTCAGTTTTCATGAATTTCATGTAGTTTAATTGTTCTGAGTTAATGCATTATTTGGTTTATAATTAAAAGGAAAAAGTTCCAGGTCCTACTTCCACGTTATATTCTGTTATTTGAACATGATTAATGACTGTTCAAATGAAAGGCTGAATACGGGATCATATGTACTAATTTTGAGATTTTTTTGTTTGTTTGTTTGTTTCAGGAGATGCTGAAAATGTATCATTAGATAAAAAAAATAATTTGGTTTCTGGGATCCCATGGGGCATGAGACCTCAGCTCCTGGGGCCTATGCCCCCCAGACCTCCTGCAAATTTTCCTCAGATTTCACAATTTTCATTTCACAGGCCTGTAAATGAGGCTAAACTTTCGCTGTTCACGTTTTACTTTTGATATTAATGTTTGCAGTCTTGACTCTGTGTGTAAAATGCTGGCTAATGTGATATTAATGGTATCGATCTTTAAGTGTGAGGTGAATTAAATAGAGGGAGCTGACTGACTTCCAGTGAACCTGCCTGTAAGATAAAGATAATGGTCAATAAACTCTTACAGCATTTGACAAAATACGTACGTCGAATTATGAGGTGAAATTTCCTAAAATCATTTGCAAAAAGAACAAAACACATTAAGTTGTCTAAAGCATAGAAAACGTTTTTTGTGCACTTAATTTTGTTATGATAAAACACATCAGGCTTAACCACATTGAATTTTTAAGATTTTCACTGCACAGGGCGAGGTTTGTTTGTTGCATTACATTTCCAAGCTTCATGGTAGAGAGGAACATCTTCTTTGTTTTTGAAGAAGGTTCTTTTATGTTCTGCTGGTAATCCAACAGACAAAATTTGCAGCCCTTTTACCATCAAATCAAACACTTCACAAGTGGTTTACAGGTTTAGATAAATGGGAAAAACTCTGATAACTGTGAATAAACATTGAATTTGATATCAAAGAGAACTGGAGTCAGATGATCATAAGTTTTAAAGACTGTCAGTTTAATCCTGTAGTATCCATGTTGCTAATTTATTTTAACTGAAATTCATTAGATATTAAAAATCACAAGAAACTGAATCATGCGGAACAATGCTACCAGAAGTTACTAGTATTCCAAGAATGCATCATTGACAGAAAAAGGGAAATATGAACATATACTGTAGTTAACATTTCCTACATATAAAATTTTCTAAGCAGATTTATTTGGATGTCTTATTTCGGTATTATATATTGGGTTATAATTTGGGTTTTTCATAATTATTGTATGGCCTTGCCTTACAATATGGAGCGCCTTGGGGCAACTGTTTGTTGTGATTTGGCGCTATATAAGAAAAAAGTTGATTGATTGATTGAAGTTGATTATAGTGCCAGTGAAAAATTGGTAAGTATTGGTAACTTTTTTTTGCAGTCAGAGATACACTTTTTTATTTAGAAAAATCACAGATAAAGTGCTTTTTCTAATTAAGAACTGTGTGTCCAAAATTCCCCAGAAAAAAAATCCATCTTTTTTTTTTTTTTTTTATTTCCCCCGGACCCCCCAGTACACTTCACGCCTGCGTAGCTTGGATTGTGCAGCTTCACAGCACAAACTGTCCATAGCCAAAAAATGTTAAGTCAGAAAATTTTTTTCTCACCAGCACCCATGTTCTCTCTCTCTCACACACACACACACACACACACACCAAGCTGCAGCACCCGGAGAGAACCCACACAAACACGGGGAGAACATGCAAACTCCACACAGAAAGGCCACAGGTGGGAATTGATCTCATGACCTTCTTGCTGTGAGGCAACAGTGTGAACCACAAATCCACTATGCTGCCCTAAGTAGAGCCTGACCGATATATTGGCAGGCCGATATTATCGGCCGATATAAGCCCTTTTCAAAGTACTCACTATCGGCCGAAATTTTGCCGACAGAACGCCGATAATTTCTCACAAACAGAACGGTTACTGAAATAATGTTTGTGTCGGCAATGTAAAATGTCCTTGCACCGTTTGTCCAATAGATGGAGCTCTGACTCCATTCAACTGAGAGCTGCTTACACCCCTGCTTAAATGTGTTCATCACCGGCCCCTGTAGTTCGCCGTCACACTGCACTGATCGGCTGACAAAAGCATACAAGTAAATTTATAAGGATGTTCTTTGTAATAATTTTGCGATTACATTCACCCCAGTTCAACTCAGTTTGATTAACTCAGTTTATGTAGTAATGTGTCAAATGTGCTTCATTGCGTTGGTCACTTTTTATTAAGCCCACGTTGTGTTGACCTTATTTCTTGCATGAAAAACTTTCATTTACTGCTAAGAGGTTGAAGCATTCAGATTCACTGGTCGTCCGGAAGGGTTCTGGGAATTACTGCCATTCGCCATTAACCCTCTGGGGCCGACACTGTCATATATGACGGCTGGGACCAAGCTTCACTAAATTGTAAATAACTTTTTAATGATATGAGATAGAAACTTACTTTGTTTTTGTTTTTTTTGCTGAGAAGTTAACTCCACGGACGTTCGATCCATCGTCGGCCATCTTGGTACTCCTCATAGAAGATGTGTGATGACGTGCGCAATGTGAGTGTCCAATCGGAATTGGTTCTCCGTCACATGGTTTTCCGAAATCCAATCATAGGGCAGATTTACCTCATGTGATATGACAAAGATCATTTTCAGGAGGGATGTCTTACTAGTTGGCCCATTTGAAAAGCCCCCTAACTGCTCCAGTTGCATTTTTGCATTTATTGAACTTGAAAATTCTTCTCTGTTATAAAGTTAATCAATATGAGGACAAAGCTTCAGCTTTTAGCTCATACCTTTTTTGTTAAGGGTCCAGAAAAGAACATTTTATTCATTAAAAAATAAATAAGAATATCGGCTGATTTATCGGCTATCAGCAAATCAGCAGATTTATCGATTATCGGCATTTTTTTCATTCAAATATTGTTATTGGCATTGGCCTCAAAAAAAAATCCATATCAGTCGGGCTCAAGCCCTAAGTAGTAGTAATACATTTGTAAAGCATTTTGAATAAAAGAAAAAAAATCTCAGCAAAGTGCTGAACATAACGGCAAATGAACATGAAACAAAGATCCCCATATCCTAAAATAAAAAGAAAAACAGAAAAGAATAAAACACAAGAAAAAAAATAATGAAAGATGAAAAACCTTTAAACTAATTGCAGTTGACAGAAAATATATTTTAAAAATAGCATTAAAGTCACATTTCAAATGCCAACAGGCAGACTGTTCCACAAGATAGGACCACGGCACAAAAAAGCTCTGAAGCCTGCAGACTTTTTAACCCTTGAGACACAGAGCAAGTCTGCATCCAAGGACCACAGGGCACGAGGAGGCACATAAGGCTGAGCAAGTTCAGCAAGATAGTTGAGTTCATGCCCGTTTAGAGCCTGAAATGTCTAACAAAATCTTGAAATCTAGTCCTCGAGTCGATGGAGGGAAGCCAGAATGTCTGTGATCAAACCTCCTGGTTTTCATCAAAACCCGAGCAACAGTAATTCTGTACCATCTGTAGACATCCTACACTATTTTATAGCAATCCAGGAAATAAAACACTGCAATAGTCAGTTGTGGAAAACAAGGACGTGAATTACAATTTGTGAAATTTAAAACAAAGGCTGATGTACATTTCCACTTTATCAGTTCCATCAGTGCAATAACGTACTGTCATCAGGTCAAACTCACCACTGATACTTTATTTTAGTGAGTGTTGTTCTAACATTTATTGTTAAATTAATTGTATTGTTTCTTTACAGACATGCAGCCGTTGTTGGTGGTTAAAGAAGAAACTCTCCCTGAACACCAGGAATGGAATCTGAGTGTTGACCAGGAGGACATTAAAGAAGAAGAGAAGCTGTGGATAAGTCAGCAGGGAGAGCAGCTTCAGCAGCTGGAGGAGGCAGATCTCACCAAGTTTGGTTTCACTGCCGTCCCTGTGAAGAGTGAAAATGATGATGAAAAACCAGAGTCATCACAGCTTCATCAAAGCCAAAGTAATGAGAGCACAGAGGCTGAGCCTGTAGCCAGCAGCTCATCTGTACACAGAACACTGACAGCAGAAGCTGATGGAGAGGACGATGGAGGACCACAACCAGCCAGCAACTCAGGTCCAAACAGTCATTTACAACCAGATACCAGTGGCAGGAGTTCAGACAGTTCTGGAACTGAGACTGATGACAGTGATGACTGGAAACAGACCAGAGAACTTCAGTCAAGTTTTAACTGTCAGAAAAATACCAATATTGTTTGTTCAGGCAACACTGATGAAAAACAATTTAAAGGCTCTAAATATGGAAAAGCACCTGGTCACATGAACAACTCAGAGCAACAAACGGGGAGGAAAGCAAGAAGAAAACCATTTAGCTGTTCTGATGGGAGTAAAGGACAGAAACAGAAGGGCACTCTGAACAAACACATTAGAATTCAGACAGGACAAAAAACATTTGTCTGTTCTGAGTGTGGTAAAAGGTTTGGACAAAAGGGCCACCTGAAGAGACACATGATAATTCATACAGGACAAAAAGAATTTGTCTGTTCTGAGTGTGGTCAAAGATTTGTACAAAAGGGCGACCTGAAGAGACACATGATAATTCATACAGGACAAAAAGCATTTGTCTGTTCTGAGTGTGGTCAAAGATTTGGATATAAGAGCACCCTGAAAACACACATGATAATTCATACAGGACAAAAATCATTTGTCTGTTCTGAGTGTGGTAAAAGGTTCGGACGAAAGGGCCACCTGAAAACACACATGATAATTCATACAGGACAAAAAGCATTTGTCTGTTCTAAGTGTGGTCAAAGGTTCGGACGAAAGTGCCACCTGAAAACACACATGATAATTCATACAGGACAAAAATCATTTGTCTGTTCTGAGTGTGGTCAAAGATTTGGACGAAAGTTCACCCTAGAAACACACATGATAATTCATACAGGACAAAAAGCATTTGTCTGTTCTGAGTGTGGTCAAAGGTTCGGACGAAAGTGCCACCTGAAAACACACATGATAATTCATACAGGACAAAAAGCATTTGTCTGTTCTGAGTGTGGTCAAAGATTTGTACAAAAGGGCGACCTGAAGAGACACATGATAATTCATACAGGACAAAAAGCATTTGTCTGTTCTGAGTGTGGTCAAAGATTTGGATATAAGAGCACCCTGAAAACACACATGATAATTCATACAGGACAAAAATCATTTGTCTGTTCTGAGTGTGGTAAAAGGTTCGGACGAAAGGGCCACCTGAAAACACACATGATAATTCATATAGGACAAAAAGCATTTGTCTGTTCTAAGTGTGGTCAAAGGTTCGGACGAAAGTGCCACCTGAAAACACACATGATAATTCATACAGGACAAAAATCATTTGTCTGTTCTGAGTGTGGTAAAAGGTTTGGACGAAAGGGCCACCTGAAGAGACACATGATAATTCATACAGGACAAAAAGCATTTGTCTGTTCTGAGTGTGGTCAAAGATTTGTACAAAAGGGCGACCTGAAGAGACACATGATAATTCATACAGGACAAAAAGCATTTGTCTGTTCTGAGTGTGGTCAAAGATTTGGATATAAGAGCACCCTGAAAACACACATGATAATTCATACAGGACAAAAATCATTTGTCTGTTCTGAGTGTGGTAAAAGGTTCGGACGAAAGGGCCACCTGAAAACACACATGATAATTCATACAGGCTTCAAAAAAATGGCAGGGATCTCACAAAATGATAAATGCTGATTCTGTCATACAGCTGTTGAGAGTGTAAACCATCTAACATCAGCATGCCAGATCCTCATGGCAGATGGGCATTATACATCCAGACATAACAAGATCTGTCAATATCTCCACTGGAAGATCTGCAAGGAACTGGAGTTGGAAGTCAAAGAACATGTCTGGGAGCACGAGCCAACACCAGTCTCATCCAATGGAAAAATAACGATCTTCTACGACAAAGAGATCCCAGCAGGAAGACACATAGAAGGAGGTGCAATCAAACCTGATATTGTCATCTGGAACAAGCAAGAGAAAACAGCCAAAATCATTGATGTGACAGTACCCAATGACTACGGCCTGAATCGAGCTGAAAGGGGAAAGATCTCAAAATACCAAGACCTAAAAAATGACCTAAGAACAACATGGTCATTGAAAGACATCGATATCATTCCAGTTGTGGTAGGAGCAACAGGCCTGATGAAGAAGAACCTGAAGAAATACCTTGAGGCAATCCCCGGTCACCCAAGTGCACATGAGGTGCAGTTGTCTGCGATTAAGGGAACGATCACCATCTTGAAGAGAGCCCTTGGATACAATGCCAGATCTGGTTAAGATAACTATAGAACCTAGGATGCAACTTTAGACCCCAGGTTTGGGGCCCATTGCATTCTACTAAAAAAACATCAAAGATAAATGAAAAAACAAAAGACAAAAAGATCGACAGTAAACCGGAAGAAGAAGAAAAGGCGAAGTTAGCGCGAAAAGATGGAACAGCTGAGAAGATTGTTGAAACAGCGGCTAACTGCTGCTAATGCTGAGATATTTGAGTTTGTAGAAACAAAGACATCGCAGAGCAGCAAGAATAAACGAGTGGATTTAAAGAAGAGAAGAAATTAGTCAACGTGCTGAATGCTGTTTTCAAGCCTGAAGTTCGCTGATCCAGAGCAGTCTTTCTACAAACATGTCTGAAGTCCAGCAGCTGAGGGACATGTTGAAACTACAGCAAACACCTTCTGATGAACGAATGATCGCAGACCAGGAAGAAAAAATGTGTCATTTAAAAGAAGAGAACAAAAGAGGTACAGGGCTAGATGCTGTATTTAATCCTCCAGATCTCTTCCTCAGAACAGATATGCAGCCATTGTTGGTGATTAAAGAAGAAATTCTCCCTGGACACCAGGAATGGAGTCAGAGTGTTGACCAGAAGGACATTGAAGAAGAAGAGAAGCTGTGTATAAGTCAGCAGGGACAGAAGCACAAGGAGGCAGATCTCACCAAGTTTGGTTTCACTCCCGTCCCTGTGATGAGTGAAAATGATGAAAAACCAGTCATCACAGTTTCATCAAAGCCGAAGTGATGAGAGCACAGAGGCTGAGCTTGTAGCCAGCAGCTCATCTGAACCCAGAACACTGACAGCAGAAGCTGATGGAGAGGGTGATGGAGGACCACAACCAGCCAGTAACTCAGGTCCAAACAGCCATTTACAACCAGATACCAGTGGCAGGAGTTCAGACAGTTCTGGAACTAAACAGAAGAACACTCAGCTGGATAATCCACCAGATCAGCATAGTTCTGATCCTGGACTCCAGCAACAACAGCATCAATGGGCCAAAAGAAACAAGCGAAACTACACCACAGTTAATTGGACCATTGAAGAGAAAAAAAAGATCTTTCACTGCTTCACTTACTCAAGGCATGAGAAGTGGGGCAGAAAGAAAAAAGCAGTATTTGAGGAACGCATAAAAGAAGCGGATTTACCTACACAAAAGAAAGAAGCCACAACTACCGCAAAACTGGAATCGATTGCCTCACAGATCGCAAAATATCTGACGACTGAGGAAATAAAAAAAAAATAAAAGAAGAAGCCCAAAAGGAAGCGATAAAAGACTATCAGTTGCTGGATAAAGGGAAGCAACTACAGTTTAAAAGGAGTCAGTGGAAGAGGGAGGAAGAATGGATACTGTTGTGGGCAAAAGAATATGCCAAAATAAAATACCCCAAAAATCAGACAAAGACATCCAAAGAATGGCAAAAAATATTCCACCACCACTGCCCAAGTAAGAAAGACATCACTTGTAAGAATCTCACAACCCAAAAATCAAACTTTATCAAACAAAAACATTTCTCAGATAATGAAATAAAAACAATGCAACAGGAGGTTGAGAAAATGATAAGAGAAGGCATCTGCCCTCTGACGCAACCCATTACACCACCAAAAAATGATTGCCCTCAAAAAAGTTTATCCCCGAAAAAAACAAACCATCCACTGCCTCCCGAAAAACCGAACCATTTATTGCCTCCCGAAAAAATGAACAAGTCATTGCCCCCCCAAAAAAGGAGCAACTCACTACCCCCCGAAAAAACGAACCATTCACCGCCTCCCGAAAAACCAAACCATTTACCGCCTCCCAAAAAACCGAACAACTCAATGCCTCCCGAAAAACCGAACAACTCAATGCCTCCCGAAAAACCGAACAACTCAATGCCTCCCGAAAAACCGAACAACTCAATGCCTCCCGAAAAACCGAACAACTCAATGCCTCCCGAAAAACCGAACAACTCACTGCCTCCCGAAAAACCGAACAACTCACTGCCTCCCGAAAAACCGAACCACTCACTGCCTCCCGAAAAACCGAACCACTCACTGCCTCCCGAAAAACCGAACCACTCACTGCCTCACGAAAAACCAAACCATTTACTGCCTCCCGAAAAAATGAACAACTCACTGCCCCCTGAAAAAATGAGCAACTCATTGCCCACCGAAAAAGCGAACAACTCACCAGCTCATCTACAAAATAATTCACAGGTGCACACAGACCCAGAACAGCAGGAACTAGAAGAGGAATTGGCAAATAAGATTGAAGAAACAAGAAAAATGGACATGAAAGAGCGCCCAAAGCTGACTAAACTAAAAGAGAATAAAAAATTCAAAAATATCCTTCAAAAAGTTAACATAGGACTGACCAAACTGGTCCCAAGAGGAGCCACATTGACAGAGTTAAACTCTGTAAATTATGGAGCGGCATGGTACATACAAAGTAAATTAGCCCCACAAGATTTGGAGAGAAACAGTACCACAAATAAGAAAAAGAATATCATGCCACGATGGAAAAAGAAATTACAACAAAAAATCAGCTGCCTAAGAGCAGAGATCTCCCAAATGGCCACATTTTTGGGAAACAAGAACCACAAAAAGAATCTTCTAAAAAAAATAAATCGCATTAAAAGAAAATACAATGTTGAAGACAAACTTCTAGGTGGAAGGCTGGCTGAACATCAAGCCTTAGTAAAAGCTTTTGCAGCACAAATTAGGAATAAAGACAAGAAAATACAAGCAAAACAGATAAACAAACTATTTGCAACAAACCCCAGACTAGTGTACAGAAAGCTGGCAAATGACACAATAGAAGTACAACAACCACCTGAGAGAAAGGAAATTGAAAAATTTTGGAGACCACTCTTTGAAGACCCAAAACAACACCAAGAGGCTGAGTGGATTGAAAAAATACAACAGAAAAACAAAGACAAACAACAAATGCCAGCAATTGTAATCAATGAAGAAGAGATCAGAAAGAAAATGAGTGAATACAGTAACTTCAAGGCACCTGGCATCGACAAAATCCCAAATTTTTGGCTGAAAAGACTGACAGCATTACACCAACATTATGCTGTGGCTTTCACAAAAATATTGAACGGAGAAGAGGACACACCAGACTGGCTAACGACAGGGAACACAAGCCTAATTCCAAAGACCAAGGAAACACAGCTTCCCAACAAGTACAGACCCATCTGCTGCCTAACAACAACATACAAATGGCTGACAGGAATCATAGCTGATGCCATTTATGAACATCTTGACAATGGTGGCTACCTGGAAAATGAACAGAAAGGATGTTCCAAAAGAAGATTAGGAGCTAAAGACCAGTTACTGACAGACAAAGCTATCCTGGAGGACTGCAAAACAAGGCAGAGGAACCTCAGCATGGCTTGGATTGATTACAAAAAGGCATTTGACAGTGTACCACACTCCTGGATCTTGAGGTGCTTAGAACTATACAACATCAATGAGAAAATAAGAACCTTCCTGAAAGCACAAATGAACAATTGGAACACCACCATCACCCTCAATCACACAGAGGGACAAATAACAATCCCAGACGTACGAGTTCAGAGAGGGATACTTCAAGGAGACAGCCTTTCACCTCTCTTATTCTGCTTAATCATGGACCCGCTCAGCAAGATCCTGAAGGAGCAAGACATTGGATATGACTTAAGTAAAGACAAAGGAAAGGAAAACCAAAAACTTGTGAACCATCTGTTGTTCATGGATGATTTGAAAATCTATGCCAACACAAAAAACGGACTCACTCAACTCGTGGAAACTGCCCATAAGTTCTCAAAAGACATTGGCATGGAATTTGGACTGGATAAATGCTCAAAATGCACAATGACAAAAGGAAAAAAGACAAAAACCGAAAACATACAATTGGATGAAGGGAGCTACATTGCAGACCTGGCTGCAGACTCCACATACAAATACTTGGGAATTGAACAAAGTAATTCAATTGAACACAAGAAAATGAGAACAAAAACAACAAAAGAATACCTAAACCGCTTAAAAAAGATCTGCAAAACACAACTGACACCAAAAAATAAAATCACAGCCATAAACCAGTTTGCAATACCAGTGGTGACCTATGGATTTGGCATAGTGAACTGGCCACAATACGAACTTAACAAATTGGACACAAAAACCAGAAAAATGCTCACCCTCCACAAAATCACATACAGAAATCAGTGCATGGACAGAATATACCTACCTCGCAGAGAAGGCGGTATGGGTCTTACTGAAATCAACCAGGCCTACAGAGCATCGATAATAAGTATTGGCCAGTACTTAAAGAGCTCTGAAGAAGAAATCATAAAAACGGTCACACAACACCACAAGGCCATAAGTGAACGGACCTCAATCACTAAACTGGCAAAAAACTTTGGCGGAGAACTTCTACAAGAGAGAAAAAGCAACAGTCTCACGCCTGCAACAAAACTTGCAAGACAGACCAGAGAACAATACTGCAAAAAAGAAGGAAAACATCGAGTGGAAAGATGGAAACAACACAAAAGAGCCGGACGTTTCCAAGAAGAACTCGAAAAGGAATACATCGACAAAGTTGGATCAATGCAGTGGCTAAAAAATGGAAAACTTGGTTTTGATGGAGAAAGAATTCTGATTGGAGCACAAGATCAGGGACTTCTAACTAATGGCTTAAAAAAAATGGCAGGGATCTCACAAAATGATAAATGCCGATTCTGTCATACAGCTGTTGAGAGTGTAAACCATCTAACATCAGCATGCCAGATCCTCATGGCAGATGGGCATTATACATCCAGACATAACAAGATCTGTCAATATCTCCACTGGAAGATCTGCAAGGAACTGGAGTTGGAAGCCAAAGAACATGTCTGGGAGCACGAGCCAACACCAGTCTCATCCAATGGAAAAATAACGATCTTCTACGACAAAGAGATCCCAGCAGGAAGACACATAGAAGGAGGTGCAATCAAACCTGATATTGTCATCTGGAACAAGCAAGAGAAAACAGCCAAAATCATTGATGTGACAGTCCCCAATGACTACGGCCTGAATCGAGCTGAAAGGGGAAAGATCTCAAAATACCAAGACCTAAAAAATGACCTAAGAACAACATGGTCATTGAAAGACATCGATATCATTCCAGTTGTGGTAGGAGCAACAGGCCTGATGAAGAAGAACCTGAAGAAATACCTTGAGGCAATCCCCGGTCACCCAAGTGCACATGAGGGGCAGTTGTCTGCGATTAAGGGAATGATCACCATCTTGAAGAGAGCCCTTGGATACAATGCCAGATCTGGTTAAGATAACTATAGAACCTAGGATGCAACTTTAGACCCTAGGTTTGGGGCCCATTGCATTCTACTAAAAAAACATCAAAGATAAATGAAAAAACAAAAGACAAAAAGCATTTGTCTGTTCTGAGTGTGGACAAAGGTTTGGACAAAAGGGCAACCTGAGCAGACACATGATAATTCATACAGGCCAAAAAGCATTTGTCTGTTCTGAGTGTGGTAAAAGATTTGGAGGAAAGAGCCATCTGAACACACACATGATAAAAAGACATCAAAGATAAATGAAAAAACAAAGGCAAAAAACAAGAAGGCAATGAAAATGCACCCCAGCTAAAATCTCAAAGCAAATATGAAAAAGTCTAAAAATGATAAATTGTACTGACCGGATGTCTTCCAGGATAAAAAGGTCCCCAAAACATGACTCGGCACCAGGATGTGTGAGGAAAGCAATGGTGCAACTTCACCCAGTGCTGCGGGGAATGATCTCTCCTGCGGAAGCGCTCAGCTGGATAATCCACCAGATCAGCATATCTCTGATCCTGGACTCCAGCAGCAACAGCCTCAAAGGGCCAAAAGAAATGTACGAAACTATGCTATTGTAAATTGGACCATTGAGGAGAAGAAAAAGATCTTCTACTGCTTTGCTTACTCAAGGCATGAGAAGTTGGGCAGGAGGAAAAAGGCAGTATTTGAGGGGCGGATAAAAGAAGCAGACTTGCCAGTGGAAAAGAAAGAAGCCACCACAACTGCAAAACTACAATCGATTGCCTCTCAAATCACAAAATATCTGACAGCAGAGGAAATAAAAAATAAAGGAAGATGCCCAAATAGAAGCAATAAAGGATCATCGGTCTATGGCGGAAGGGCAACAAATTGAGTTTGAAAGGATTCAGTGGAAGAGGGAGGAAGAGTGAGTACTGCTGTGGGCAACAGACTACGCCAAAGTAAAATATACCAACCAGGCAAAAAAAACAAACACACAGAACGTCTGTTCTGTGTGTCGTAAAAGATTTGGACTGAACAGACACATGACAATTCATTAAAGGGTAACGCAACATCACATTAAGATCTTGTCACAACAGACTTCCATTTTTAAATTGGCAGAAAATGAAGGAGACCTCCTACAAGAGAGATTAAGCAATGATCTGACACCTGCAACAAAACTAGTAAGACAGACCAGTGGAAAATACAGCAAAAGAGAACAAAAACATTGAAGGGACAGATGGAAAAAGCACAAATGGGCTGGCTGATTCCAAGAAGAACTTGTGACTGATTAAAAAAAACACCTTCATTGGATTTGCTCAGAACTTTCATCTGTTCATCAGCGGGCATATTTATCAATGCAGCTTTTGTGTAAAAGCTTCTTACACGCAAGGCTGTTTTTCACAGACTGCTGTCATAACATGCAAGCGCACTGTAAATGCCAAAAACACGACGTCTCTAGTACCATAGAATATTCCTTTATTCCGCCATTACGTTCAAAAACACACACAGTCGTCCTCCCAGCGAGCGAGACAGAGGAAAAAAAATCACATCTCGCTGCCTCTCACAATAACACGTTTCCAAGTGTAGGAAGTTAACATGTATTTATCAATGCAGCTTTTGTGTAAAAGCTTCTTACATGCAAGGCTGTTTTTCCACAGGCTGCTGTCATAACGTGCAAGCGCACTGTCAGGAAAGCTCTGAAACTCACAATGACACAAAGAAAGAAATGATTTGACCACTTTAGAAAGAAAACATGGACTTGTCTGATTTGGGGAAACTTTTAAAGGATCTGTGCTGTCCAAAAGGCAGAGTTCACGCTGATGCCGTCCTGACGCAAAATCATCAAGACTGGCCACGATATAAAATTTACTGCAGCCCCGGGACACAAATGTCCACAATACATGTGGGGCCACATTCAAAAATCAATTTTTAGATTAACATCTGTGTTTTTTTTGTTTTGTTACTGAACCACGTTTGTGTTTCAAGTGTAGGTGACATGTAATGTCATGTTTTCATGAATATTTAAGACTAAAATTAAACAGTTTGAAATTTATCCTTTCCTGGTGCGCAGTTCTTGAAGAGATAAATATTGGGATTTTGAAATGCACCAACCAGGAACTTCCTGGGGTGCCGACATTGGACAAGGAGGAAGCGGAAGTGGTGTCAGCTCCAGAACCATTATCTTAATTGTCCCATTAATTTATGGATATTTACAGGCTACTGAGAGCCCCATGGTTCGGGTCAGAACTGCACCATGTTTTCGGTGTCAGATCAGTTCATTTTTGCCAGCAGAATGGCAGGTGGAACACTTACACTCAACAAAAATATAAACGCAACACTTTTGGTTTTGCTCCCATTTTGTATGAGATGGACTCAAAGATCTAAAACTTTTTCCACATACACAATATCACCATTTCCCTCAAATATTGTTCACAAACCAGTCTAAATCTGTGATAGTGAGGACTTCTCCTTTGCTGAGATAATCCATCTCACCTCACAGGTGTGCCATACCAAGATGCTGATTAGACACCATGATTAGTGCACAGGTGTGCCTTAGACTGCCCACAATAAAAGGCCACTCTGAAAGGTGCAGTTTTATCACACAGCACAATGCCACAGATGTCGCAAGATTTGAGGGAGCGTGCAATTGGCATGCTGACAGCAGGAATGTCAACCAGAGCTGTTGCTCGTGTATTGAATGTTCATGTCTCTACCATAAGCCGTCTCCAAAGTCGTTTCAGAGAATTTGGCAGTACATCCAACCAGCCTCACAACCGCAGACCACGTGTAACCACACCAGCCCAGGACCTCCACATCCAGCATGTTCACCTCCAAGATCGTCTGAGACCAGCCACTCGGACAGCTGCTGGAACAATCGGTTTGCATAACCAAAGAATTTCTGCACAAACTGTCAGAAACCGTCTCAGGGAAGCTCATCTGCATGCTCGTCGTCCTCATCGGGGTCTCGACCTGACTCCAGTTCGTCGTCGTAACCGACTTGAGTGGGCAAATGCTCACATTCGCTGGTGTTTGGCACGTTGGAGAGGTGTTCTCTTCACGGATGATGCGAAGGAGATGTGTTGCACTGCATGAGGCAAATGGTGGTCACACCAGATACTGACTGGTATCCCCCCCCCCCAATAAAACAAAACTGCACCTTTCAGAGTGGCCTTTTATTGTCGGCAGTCTAAGGCACACCTGTGCACTAATCATGGTGTCTAATCAGCATCTTGGTATGGCACACCTGTGAGGTGGGATGGATTATCTCAGCAAAGGAGAAGTGCTCACTATCACAGATTTAGACTGGTTTGTGAACAATATTTGAGGGAAATGGTGATATTGTGTATGTGGAAAAAGTTTTAGATCTTTGAGTTCATCTCATACAAAATGGGAGCAAAACCAAAAGTGTTGCATTTATATTTTTGTTGAGTATATATTGAGGAGCGCGCACTTGCACTGTGTCCCTGGCTTCTCCACTCGACACGGAGACAAAACTTTTTCAGTATTTTCAGATTATTTTATTGTATTCTGGATCATGGGATAATGTCACGTGCAGACTGAGACATGAGCACATGATGCAACTACTAACAAGCTGATTTTGAGTTTTAACACTACGATCGCTTCTGGTAGTATCACAGGTGACCAAAGACCCAAACAATGAGTCAGCACTTCTGTCTTTGTGCGCCCTGCCCACTGCTGGAAGTTCCTGTTTACCACATAGCTTGTAGCGGTGAAACAACTGAGACGAGCTAAGCTCAACTCTACACACATAAAACAAGCCATTATTTCTCAACAGAATATAGCAGTGCCACAGTGAGGCAGAGGTCTTGGAAAATAAAGCAGTTTTGACTTATGGTTTTGATTTTACTCACACACACCTACGGACTATTGTAAAGATGCCAATCCACCTAACCTGCATGTCTTTGGATGTGGGAGGAAACCCACGCAAACACGGGGAGAACATGCAAACTCCACACAGAAAGGCCACAGAAATTGAACCCACGACCTTCTTGCTGTGAGGCAACAGTGCTAACCACTAAGCCACCGTGCTGCCCTTGATGATGAAAATCAATGGTTATTCTTGTTGATGCAACGTTGAAATAAAAAGAGTGTCCACGTTTCCAGTTTCTCTCTGCAAAGCTCTTCTTGGATTCTCAGTCTGTGGGTCAGAATCTCCATATCAACAATACCTTTTACAATTTGTATCCATTCTTCTATATTAGGAGGTTCTACTCTACACCACTTTCTAGTAATAGCCTTTTTACAGGCTATTAGCATTTATCATGTCCTTCTACATCTCTACCGATATAACCAAAATACAAAAACATGATGGTTTTAGGGATCGCATAGCCTAAAATCTATGTAATTAGTGAATGGATATGTTCCCAAAATAATACAAGTTTAGGGCACAACCAAAAAACAAGAGCATGGTTCACACTGATATCTCCACAGTCCCTCCAACAGGGCTGTACTCTGGATACATATCTGGCTGTTATTTTGGGGGTTATAAAAAATCTAATTATATTTTTCCAACCGTGCTCCCTCTAAGTTCTGGAGGAAGTGGTTGAATGCTGAGTTCTCCAAACACCCAACCACTCTTCTTCAGAAACATTTATTCCTAATTCTTTTTCCCATTTTGCTTTCACTTCTTTAGTATTGTGAGTTCTATTAGCCTTAAAATATTTATATAATAAAGTTATGGCCCTGTATTTTTTAGAGTGATAAAGTCCATTAATTATATTTATTAAATTATTATTAGGATTAACGTTACTCTTCAATTTTTTGTCATAAAAATCCCTTAATTGAAGATAACGGAAATGATCTTGATTATTCAGATCAAAGTCCTTTTTTAGTTCTTGAAAACTTTTAAAACCTTGTCTTTTACTAGCACACACCATGCTGTTACTCCTTTATTAATCCAACATTTATATGTCTGATCTTGTGTACCTGGAATAAAAGTTTTACTGTAAGCAGGCCATTGAAGTAATGAGAGTTCTTTTTCTCATTTATATTTCCGTATTATTTTCAGCCACATTTCCAAAGTAAAACATGTTATCGCATCCACTTTATTTAGATTATTCTTTATTACATCTGTTTCTGCAATAATACTTGAGATTTCTCTTCCCTGTATATATTGTTCAATATTTTTCCATTTTGAGACATAATTTGCGCCACACCAATTTAATACACGAGTGATTTGGGCAGCATAGTAGTATTCCTTGAGATTAGGCAGTGCCATGCCTCCCCCATCCTTTCCAATTTGTAATTTTTCAAATTTTATTCTCGGTTTTTTACCATTCCATATGAACCTTGAAATATCTCTGTCCCATAATTTAAACTGTTTTCCTGGTATTTCAATAGGAAGTGCCTGAAAGAGATAAAGGAGTCGAGGCAGGATGTTCATTTTCACAGTATCAATTCTGGAAGTTAAATCCAATATAAGAGGTTCGCACCTTCTGAAGTCAATCTCCTGATCTACTTTTGAAATATTTACATCGTATAATTCATCTAATGTTTTGGTTGATAAGATTCAATGATAGGACATCTTATTCGAGTTCCAGTTCAAATTATATCACTTTTTTAGAGTTTCAGATGGAGAATAGTTTATTGTCAGTATTTGTGTTTTTGCCAAATTTAATTTGTATCCAGAGTAAAACCCGTACACCTCTAATTTGTGAATTAAATTAGGTAAAGATGACTCTGGGTCTTTTAGGTAGCATATTACATCATCCGCAAAAAGTCCCACCATATGTAAGTCATTCCCAATAGTATTCCTTTGATATCCTCACTTTGTCGGATGAATTGTGCTAGTGGTATAAATTGCAAACAGAATAGGCGACAGACTACATCCTTGACGCACTTAATGTTCTAGTCTTATAGAGTCGCTCAAATTACCATTTACTTTAATTCGGGGTGTAGGTGATTGGTATAATGTTCTCACACACTGTACGGCATTTGAATTAAAACCAAATCTGGTTAGAGTCTCACACAAAAAATCCCAACAGATACTATTGAACACTTTCTCTGCGTCAAGACCTACTATAGCAGCTTGTATTTTTCTTTCTTTAATATTTCCTATAATATGAAGACTCCTCCTTATATTGTCCCTAGTTTGGCGACCTTTTATGAATCCTGTTTGATCTTCCTCTATTATATCTCCAACAAATTGTTCAAATCTTTTAGCCATTATAGAAGTATAAATTTTGTTTCCATTAAGTACGTATAGATATTGGCCTGAAGTCTGCACACGTTTCACTTTTTTTCTTTTTTGGAATAACGGTTATAATTGGTTCCCTCCAGGAACCATCACCTACCATACTGATTGATGGAGCACCACTAGAAGTTGTAGACAGCTTTACCTATCTGGGCTCAACAGTAACCTCCAACGCATCTCTAGACTTGGAGGTGAACACTCGCATTGCGAGAGCCACGGCCACTGGCTAGACTAACTAAGCGAGCATGGACAAACTCCAAACTCACAATAAACACCAAGATCCGTATCTATGAGGCATGCATACTGAGCACCTTGCTCTACGGCAGTGAAACCTGGGCCACATATGCATCACAAGAACATCGTCTCAACAGTTTTCACCTATGGTGCCTCAGATGCATCCTGAACATAAAGTGGCAGGACAGAGTCACAAACAATAAAGTGCTAGAGAAGGCCAAGTCTGTTAGCATACATATACTGCTATCTAAATGCAGACTGAAATGGTTGGGACACACGAACAGAATGGCTGAAGGCAGAATCCCTAAAGACCTCCTATACGGAGAACTGGCAGAGGAGAGACGTACAAATGACAGACCGCACCTCAGGTTCAAGGACGTCTGTAAAAGATATGAAATCTGCTGGAATAGACTGGGAGACCTGGGAACAGCTCGCACCCAACCGGGACACTTGGCGTCATGCCATATCAACTGGAATAAAACATGCTGAGCTACAAAGAAGAACTTGCAACGAAGAGAAGAGGCAATGAAGGAAAAGAAGTCGTCCAAACTAGGGGCACAGACCATCGTCTCTCGAGATGGAAGGAGCCAACACTATATCTCCAACAATTTGTTCAAATCTTTTATCCATTATAGAAGTATAAATTTTGTTTCCATTAAGTACGTATAGATATTGGCCTGAAGTCTGCACACGTTTCACTTTTTTCTTTTTTGGAATAACGGTTATAATTGCTTCCCTCCACGAAGGTGGAAGAACTCCTTCCCTCAATGTGTAATTGAATGATGTTTCTATTAATGTTATAAGTTCAGTACTAAAAGATTTGTACCATTCTGATGGCAGTCCATCACTACCTGGTGTTTCATTTGTTTTGAGTTTACCTACTGGCTTCTCTATTCCAATTTTTGTTATATAAGATGTAAGTAGATCATTTAGTGCCAGTTGAAGGTAAATCTAAATTATGTAGAAAGTTTCTCATTTGTTCTCTATCTGTGCCCGGTGATTGACTGTATAATTTTTGGTAGTAATTTTTAAACAAATGTTCTATTTCTTTAGGTTCATGTGTAAATTGATATGATTCATCTTTCTACTTGCTGTTTTTAAGTTTCCTTGAAGTAATCTGCTTGCTTTAGGCCCCACTTCATAGTAAGACTGTCTATGAAATCTGGCTTTCTTTTCAAGTTCTGAAGTTAATAGTTTATCTGTGTTGTTTCTGATGTCTTTTATTTTAAATCTTAAGTCAGAATTTAAAGTAATTTTATGTTCATTTTCCAATATTCCATGTTTTCTTTTTTCTTTCTCATACATTTCTAGCTTAGCTTTTTTTAGTGCTACGGTCTTGGAAATGAGCTTTCCCCTTATAACCGCTTTTAAGGCATCCCATAAAATCGTTGGGTTAACCTCTTCATTATTGTTTTCATCCAGATATTTTATTATATCGTTTTTAATTTCTTCCTTGATAAGTTTATTGTTCAAAATACCTACGTTACGTCTCCATAAAGTATTACGTACTCTAGAATTAAGATTTAGTTTCATTGTCAACAAGGAATGATCAGACAGAATTGTCTCTTCAATTTTACATTCTTGTATTCTGTATAGATCTACTTTATTCCTGAAAATATAATCAATTCGAGAATAACTTTTGTTTGGTGCGGAGTAATGCGTATAACCTCTTTTATCTGGGTTCAATTCCCACCAAGTGTCTGCAATCCCAAATTCCTCAAGACAGGTTTTAATTGCGATGCGCGGAATTCCTCCGCACGTCTGTCTCAATGTGCCGAAAAAGTGCTGATGTCCACGTCTTTTAACAATTCCTGTGCTAGTCAGACGACGTCCCGGATAAAACACAGCGTCCAGTTTGGAAATGAACAGCACATTCCACTGTTACAGGAGTTTTTGTCATGGAAAGAGGAGCGGAGGCTTCGCGCGTCGCGGCGGTGCCGCATGGCGCAAAACAACGCTGTGATGAAGCCTCATGGGACATGTTCTGGCATGTCCAGGCACATCCACAATTTCTCGGATAATCACTCGATGGAAAAACCACCGACAGCTGTCTGAACACCATCTCAAAGCCATCCTAGGGTTGGGTATTGAGAACCGATTCTTTTAAGGTATCATTAATAAATTATTAGATCAACCGATATCAATAGTCTTTTTGCTTAACTATTCCCTTATCGGTCCATCAGAGCGGCTGTTGTTTTTGAGGGTGTTGGTCGGGAAAATGTTCATTTCCAGCGGCTCTGTAATCAACCGCTCCTGCAGCGCGACTCCACTTTGAAGTGTGAACCAATGAAGCATTGCTTTGATCCGCTGGTTCACTGGTCTTTGTTTTATTTCACTTTATCTTAATTTTTACCTCTAACACCCTAAAGAGCATATGTCTGTGAGTAATATTTACCTTTATGATAAACCAACCTGTTATGGTCTTCTGAAAGAGTTGATAGATGTAGTTTATAACTTAAAACGGGACCAATGCTAACGCGTTAGCATGTCTATGGCGTTTTCAATGTTAAAGTTAGCATTAATTATTATTATTGTATGGCTTTGCCTTACAATATAAAGTGCCTTGGGGCAACTGTTTGTTGTGATTTGGCGCTATATAAATAAAATTGATTTGATTTGATTAAGCTGTTGCAGCTGTCAACACATTTGTTTTCTGTATAATAAGATTATCGCCTCATTTCTACTTCAAACTGCACTCTAGCCATCATCTATCTCAGCGACAGATATCTGAAGCTTCTGTACAACAATCATTTGCACATAAATTCAGCATTATTTCAAAATAAAAGACGGAGGAAGCGATCAGAGCACAGCAACCATGGCGAGCGACTCCTGCTGCATTCAAAGCATCACAAATTACCACCTCATTTCAGCTTAAAACTGACTTTAGACAGATTTAAGGGTAGGTTTGTCATCTGATGGTTAATAATCCCATTATTCCCTTTGATTGCTTTGGGAGCTGTTGTGGTCCTAAATGACATATGCACAGTGGAGGCAGGGCAGACCAATTCTTAGGGGGGGACTGTTGGGTCTGCGACACTGACCCAACTCATCATGTCCTAACGGGCCCGATTTGAGTATCCACACTCTAGTCTGCATCATAATGACAGAATTATTCAGTGTCAGAAATACTGACAAACTAAAATTGCAGGAAAATTACATCTTTTTATTCATGTTTTGCGTTCATCTGAGTCTTCTCAGTAGGAAATGGAATCAAATCAATTTAATTTATATAGTGCCAAATCACAACAAACAGTTGCCCCAAGGCGCTTCATATTGCAAGGCAAAAGCCATACAATAATCACAGAAAAACCCCAACGGTCAAAACGACCCCCTATGAGCAAGCACTTGGCGACAGTGGGAAGGAAAAACTCCCTTTTAACAGGAAGAAACCTCCAGCAGAACCAGGCTCAGGGAGGGGCAGTCTTCTGCTGGGACTGGTTGGGGCTGAGGGAGAGAACCAGGATAAATACATGCTGTGGAAGAGAGCAGAGATCAATAACTAATGATTAAATGCAGAGTGGTGCACACAGAGCAAAATGAGAAAGAAACACTCAGTGCATCATGGGAACCCCCCAGCAGTCTAAGTCTATAGCAGCATAACTAAGGGATGGTTAGTTGGTGTTAATTAAACTAAGGTGTTAGTTTTGGGGATGGAAATTTACAGGGTAATTCCATAATTTATTCCTCAGAATTGAGTGATTGAAGCATTAATTAATGGTAGGGCTTCCTTGAGCAGCCTGGTAGGAATGGGGTCTAATAAACATGTTGATGGTTTGGATGAAGTAACTAACGAAAATAACTCAGACAGAACAATCGGAGAGAAAGAGTCTAACCAAATACCGGCATCACTGAAAGCAGCCAAAGATAACGATACGTCTTTGGGATGGTTATGAGTAATTTTTTCTCTAATAGTTAAAATTTTGTTAGCAAAGAAAGTCATGAAGTCATTACTAGTTAAAGTTAATGGAATACTCAGCTCAATAGAGCTCTGACTCTTTGTCAGCCTGGCTACAGTGCTGAAAAGAAACCTGGGGTTCTTATTTTCTTCAATTAGTGATGAGTAGAAAGATGTCCTAGCTTTACGGAGGGCTTTTTTATAGAGCAACAGACTCTTTTTCCAGGCTAAGTGAAGATCTTCTAAATTAGTGAGACGCCATTTCCTCTCCAACTTACGGGTTATCTGCTTTAAGCTGCGAGTTTGTGAGTTATACCACGGAGTCAGGCACTTCTGATTTAAAGCTCTCTTTTTCAGAGGAGCTACAGCATCCAAAGTTGTCTTCAATGAGGATGTAAAACTATTGACGAGATACTCTATCTCCCTTACAGAGTTTAGGTAGCTACTCTGCACTGTGTTGGTATATGGCATTAGAGAACATAAAGAAGGAATCATATCCTTAAACCTAGTTACAGCGCTTACAGGCTGATCACCTGCGGCTCGTCAGGACTCACAGCTGTGGTGCATCTACATGAATTGGAACATGGTGGCATTTAAGACTGGAGTACACAGTGTGTATTTGCCAGAGACTCGACCTTGTGACCAGACGGGTGAGATCGTCGTCTCGGGAGCCATCTCATCATCAGTGGATGCAGAGAACGTCCAGGTTTGATGCATGGTCTGTGAAAGAGGAGGGGGTGAGGTCTCACGCTCGTCAGCACACTTCCTGAGGTACGTTAGATTTTGTGACTAACATTTATACAGTCAGTAAATGTGGTGTCCCTCACACCTTATTATATTGAGCTGTATGTTGGTCATGTAGTCGGCTTCCTCTGCAGTGGAGTTTTGTGAACTGGGTGTTCCACCCTGCAGGGTGGGAAGCTGATTAGTAATTAAGCCAGGAAGTGTTTGCTGTTTGTGCACCTTTGAGCGTTCTCTCTGTGTGTTGAGTGTGGACTCACATAATGATTCCTTCTTTCACAGACTCGGTTTGTCGCGGCCACCTGGGGGGTGTCGGCGGGGTCCTTGGGTCCGGGTTGGTTCTGGCTCCGGACCGTTGGCGCTGCTGGGAGCGCACTGCAAAACCACCACGCCAGACCGCGCACTTTTATATTTTTTCACAGCACTGTTATGTTCATTAAACTCTGTTATCCTTTGTACCGTGCTCTGCTTATTTTATACTGGGTCCTTCAAACGCTGGTCGGTTCTCCGGGCTGCGTCCTACACATAACAAGAACGAGCAGAATGATTTATCCAACAGTCACTCACTGGCACAGAAGAAATGGCTGCATCTGATTGGTGCTGTGTCAACAGACAAAAGGTTCAGTTCGTGACAAAGTACTGTGGCAGGAAGACATGTTTACAGCCTGGTTCAAAAAAACAGCTTGTTCCCGCTTCATTAATTTATGAATAATCAGCAGAGTGGCCACTTTGACTGACAGCTGTGTCCAGAGCATTTTATTCCAAATATCTGAGATAATCATGGGCGCAATTTGGTGGGGATGGGGGGGCATGTCACCCCCACCTTTTCAACCAGGGGGGACAGAATATGGTATGTCCCCCCCCACCTTCTGACATATATGTGTGTACTTGAAACATGCTATGTCAGTCTTATGTGCAAACCATGTCAGAATAGTATCTTTGTTTCTGCAAGTTTGTATTTTTAGCAGCACTGACTTGTTTACACCTGTTTCTTGTTTGTCACATTCGGAATTTTCTGGGACTGCATTTGCCCAGATTTGAAACCAAAAATAGTTGCCTCTAGCGACTAGTGTCTACACATACGTATCAATGGACCATATGCTAATTTACTCAATTCTGAAAGTTAGAAAAGGAAATCAGAAAAGCTATCTGGGACCTCAGAAAGCCCATCTGCAATTATTGCTTGATCTCCAAAATCAGTCTATGCAAGTGAAATTATGTTCAGTATGAGTGTTGTCATTAGTGCCACTTTGAAAATTAAATTCATGATAAGTAATTTATCCTAAACTTATGATCTGTTGTTTTTTCAAACTTATGCAAAAACAAATCTTGAGAAAAAAAATACAGTATGCGATAGTTAATAATTATTAAGAGCCTGTTCTTTCATATTTATGAAAACATTTTACCACATTGCAGTTGTTTTTTTAATGAAAACTCAACCTATCATTCTTTTTGAGTTCTACACATGTGGTGATACCTTATTTAGACCAGGATGTTAATAAAATCAATGCTGGCTATTCTCAGAATAAAGTACTTAGATCCACAGTTTCAGATTGCATAAGTCAAATGGTTTCCACTTTATGGTCTTCTCAAAACATTAAAATTACTGTTCTGGATGCTCAGAATGCATCTGAGCTTATCTAGAAACCGTTGGCTTCTGGGGGCCTAAAGCGGCCCGCGGACCCCGGCCTATGGGCTTCGGCCCTGCAGACCTCACACTTTGTCCCCCCCAATTTCTAGTTCTAAATTGTGCCCTTGGAGATAATATGGATCGTTCTGCTGTTCATGGCACTAAAAGACCATATAGGATGTATGTGTCAGCTTTTCTGTCCAGTGAAAGTTTCTTGTTAATTCATTTGTATAATAGCACCATGAGCACTGTGTGGGTCAGGTTGGTGCCACAGATATTCCAGGTTACTGAGGCAATAAGCTTGTCAGAAGTTTTAATATCAGCTCCAAAGCCACCCATCATGAAACCCACCACCCAGTCCGTAAAAATATGGATTTATAAAAGACCCAAACCAAGGTTAGCCCGTTAGCTTTGGCTTGTTCGATAACTGCACCTCTTCACCCATTAATGGTCTTAGGTTCAGTAAGAACGACCAAAATGGAAACATCAAAAGCCGGATGGTTTGAGCTTCAGAACCCCTTTAAAGAAAACCTGTTGGTGATGTCACAGAGGGTTTGTCCAGGATCTATAGGGTTTATGATGACCACCAGCCATTTGGCTCATGTGACATGTCTTTCTGACTTCTTGCTTCACCAGCTGATGGACACAAACACGACAGAGAAGGAGGGACGTGAGTTTGTGGACCTTCTAAAACACATGATGTGCCTCAACAACGAACAGTGGATCAGACCTGCTGATGTTCTCAGACATCCCTTCCTGGAAGAGGACCATCTTGAGACGGATATGGGGAGTTGAACCTGTTGTCTGGGCCGAGGAAACCCTGGACCAGACTGAGGACCTCACCACCATCATACAGGAGGAAGAAGTAGAACCAGCAGCCATCCAGCCTGGTGAGTCAGATGTTCCACAGTTCCCAGAGTGTTTGTAACTTTATTGCTTTATTCAATCTAACAAATGTTTCTGTGTGATTTTTAGACGTGCAAGCAGAGACCCGGACCACCTGGAGGAGACGCCTGACTCGGGCCTTCAGGAGGATGTTCTGCCTCTGTGTCTGTGTGCCCCGTGTGTGCACTCACAGAAATAATTATGTTACCTATACAAGATAAATGGTAACATATTTATTAGTAGCCAGGCTGACAAAGCTCTATTGAGCCGAGTATTCCTTTAACTTTAACTAGTAATGACTTCATGACTTTCTTTGCTAATAAAATTTTAACTATTAGAGAAAAAATTACTCATAACCATCCCAAAGACATATCATTATCTTTGGCTGCTTTCAGTGATGCCAGTAATTGGTTAGACTCTTTCTCTCAGATTGTTCTGTCTGAGTTATTTTCATTAGTGTTGTGTGGGCCGCTGAAGAGGAGGTACTGCTGGCCCACCACCACAAGATGGCGCCCTGCTTGAAGTGGGGGCTTCAAGCACGAGAGGGCGTCGGAGCGACCAGGAGTGACAGCTGTCACTCATCATCAGTACCAGCTGTCACTCATCCACTACTCATCACCACCACCATAAAGGCCGGACTGCAACTCCACCTCCCCGCCGAGAAATCAGCTACCATTCAGGTAACCTTCTCTGCTGTAATTATTGTTGTCCAAAACATTGTTCTGTGTGCAGCCGTGTTCCTGCGGGCTCTGTCGGAGGCTGGATTGGCGGACAGTGAGAGGACGACGTTCTTCGCCTCTCACTCCATCCAGGAAAGAGACCAACAGGAGCTGCACGGGTGAAATTGTTGCTGGAGGTGGAGGTTCTCCCTCCTAATTGTGTACAGACTGTGGGATTACTGAGTGTGCAACCTCACACTCATCAGGACTGTCTCTGTTCTCTGCCAGCAGTACCGGGTCTGACTGCTGAAGACAGCGGCCACCTGGGGCGCAGGGCTTGGCGGCTCCGGTGTTCTTCAGCTCCGTTGGCGGTGGAAGCTGTGTGGGATCCGGCTCTTCTCTCGCCAGGCGTCTTCTATCGTCGAGCCTGCCCACACGTGACCTGGTGTATGATTGACAGTCACCATATTGTTATTGTCTGTACGTCGTTGTGCGATTCACAACATTAAATTGTTACTTTTGGCTTATCCATTGTCCGTTCATTAACGCCCCCTGTTGTGGGTCCGTGTCACGACACTTTCACAACAATTAGTTACTTCATCCAAACCATCAACATGTCTATTAGACCCCATTCCTACCAGGCTGCTCAAGGAAGCCCTACCATTAATTAATGCTTTGATCTTAAATATGATCAATCTATCTTTATTAGTTGGCTATGTACCACAGGCTTTTAAGGTGGCAGTAATTAAACCATTACTTAAAAAGCCATCACTTGACCCAGCTATCTTAGCTAATTATAGGCCAATCTCCAACCTTCCTTTTCTCTCAAAAATTCTTGAAAGGGTAGTTGTAAAACAGCTAACTGATCATCTGCAGAGGAATGGTCTATTTGAAGAGTTTCAGTCAGGGTTTAGAATTCATCATAGTACAGAAACAGCATTAGTGAAGGTTACAAATGATCTTCTTATGGCCTCAGACAGTGGACTCATCTCTGTGCTTGTCCTGTTAGACCTCACCGCTGCTTTTGATACTGTTAACCATAAAATTTTATTACAGAGATTAGAGCATGCCATAGGTATTAAAGGCACTGTGGTGGTTTGAATCATATTTATCTAATAGATTACAATTTGTTCATGTAAATGGGGAATCTTCTTCACAGACTAAGGTTAATTATGGAGTTCCACAAGGTTCTGTGCTAGGACCAATTTTATTCACTTTATACATGCTTCCCTTAGGCAGTATTATTAGACGGCATTGCTTAAATTTTCATTGTTACGCAGATGATACCCAGCTTTATCTATCCATGAAGCCAGAGGACACACACCAGTTAGCTAAACTGCAGGATTGTCTTACAGACATAAAGACATGGATGACCTCAGCAAATTTGTAGGACTGCTTTTTTGCATTTGCACAATATCTCTAAAATTAGAAAGGTCTTGTCTCAGAGTGATGCTGAAAAACTAATTCATGCATTTATTTCCTCTAGGCTGGACTATTGTAATTCATTATTATCAGGTTGTCCTAAAAGTTCCCTGAAAAGCCTTCAGTTAATTCAAAATGCTGCAGCTAATGTGCTAACAGGGACTAGAAGGAGAGAGCATATCTCACCCATATTGGCCTCTCTTCATTGGCTTCCTGTTAATTCTAGAATAGAATTTAAAATTCTTCTTCTTACATATAAGGTTTTGAATAATCAGGTCCCATCTTATCTTAGGGACCTCATAGTACCATATCACCCCAATAGAGCGCTTCGCTCTCAGACTGCAGGCTTACTTGTAGTTCCTAGGGTTTGTAAGAGTAGAATGGGAGGCAGAGCCTTCAGCTTTCAGGCTCCTCTCCTGTGGAACCAGCTCCCAATTCAGATCAGGGAGACAGATACCCTCTCTACTTTTAAGATTAGGCTTAAAACTTTTCTTTTTGCTAAAGCTTATAGTTAGGGCTGGATCAGGTGACCCTGAACCATCCCTTAGTTATGCTGCTATAGACGTAGACTGCTGGGGGGTTCCCATGATGCACTGAGTGTTTCTTTCTCTTTTTGCTCTGTATGCACCACTCTGCATTTAATCATTAGTGATCGATCTCTGCTCCCCTCCACAGCATGTCTTTTTCCTGGTTCTCTCCCTCAGCCCCAACCAGTCCCAGCAGAAGACTGCCCCTCCCTGAGCCTGCTTCTGCTGGAGGTTTCTTCCTGTTAAAAGGGAGTTTTTCCTTCCCACTGTAGCCAAGTGCTTGCTCACAGGGGGTCGTTTTGACCGTTGGGGTTTTTCCGTAATTATTGTATGGCCTTACCTTACAATATAAAGCGCCTTGGAGCAACTGTTTGTTGTGATTTGGCGCTATATAAATAAAATTGATTTGATTTGATATGCCTTCCTTATTGCTTCATCCATGCTCACACCACTGCTGTAGACAATATTGCCATCCACCTTCTTTTACTTCACAAAAGGACCGAGATGATGAATACTTGGGATGATTCTGGAGTTTGTCTTATAATTTGCTGCCCCTGTATTCTGGATTAGGGAAATCTGTTTTCTCCAGATGAGCTATGGACAATCTTGTGAGGTCACCCAGATTCATCATTGTCTTGTTGACCAACACTTCCTTCTCGATAACTTCACAAACTTTACCGAAAGCAAATCTATGAGTTTCTTCCAGTGCCATTTGTGCATTTCTCTCTCATTGTGGCACCACCAAGTTGTGGCATCTCGCATGTGAAATGATGTTCTGCATGAACAATGATACTTGGCTTCAAAGGTAAAAACATCTTTGCCTCTGATTCTAGTGAGTACCTTGTTGTTTCCTCGCAGCTCAGCTCCTCCTTGTACGTATGTCTTATCAGCGTCCAAACTCGAATTGACTGAGACCTTCAGTCATCCAACATCCTTTGACTGTAATCTTCTTTCATTTTTCAGAATTACAGAATATACACTCAGGTGTGAACAGCAGCACGGTGGATTAGTGGTTAGCGCTGTTGCCTCACAACAAGAAGGTCATGGGTTTGATTCCCACCTGTGGAGTTTGCATGTTCTCTCCGTGTTTTTGTGAGTTTCCTCCGGGTGCTCCGGCTTCCTCCCACACCCAAAGACATGCAGCTTAGGTGAATTGGAAACTTTAGAATTGTCCAGGTCTTCCTTGTAAAAAAGATCTCAATCTCAATGGGACTAACCTGGTTAACGAAAGGTTAAATTTAAACAGTATATTGTTGCCAGATTTCCTTGTAAGTCTAGATATTGACTGAGCATGTTAACCCCCTGATCGAGCAAGTCCAGTCAAGTTCATGGTGAATCTCTTATGACATTCTCAGTCATAGCCATACTTTGCAGATAACTCACCTGGAATTTGGTTGTAGATGTCTGTCATTTTGTAAGGTGAGTACAGTGGCTCAGCAAGTCTCCTATGTTTTATGTCATGTCATTTAGCCAGAATCTCTTCAGCATCCTCCTTTGAAGATAAGAGCTTGACTTCACCATATTTGTCTGATTTCAATCCAGGCAAATGGACCACACACACTGGATGCTGGCATGTTGATGTTGGTGTCCTATCCCACCTAGGTTTCTTGGAGAGCTGACCCCCTGTAGACTGAGGCCTATCACTGTCCACCATCCTTCTCAGACTCTCAGGTAACATATCCTGGAAAATAATTTGTTGACATGGTCATGGTAACTGTATTTTATACTTTACAATAACCAAGAATAAAAAAGAACACTTTGGCTGAGCAAAGGGTGCAAATAGGAATTGCACAAAAACCAGAACCATGCAAACATGAACTTTTAATCATTTTCATCTCAAATTTCTCAAAAAGTGGTTAGTGATAGATTGTCAGAAAGACTACCAATGGATTCTGTGGCCTAAAAACACAAGTTTAGACACCAAGATTATGATTTACAGCAATTAGAAGCAAAGACATGATTAAAACAACAAATTGTTTTTTCCACCTGCTGTGGATTCTTTGATGCGGTTGACAGTATCAATGGAAATACGTTAAAACTGCATAGTGCATCCTAGTTTATACACTGTTACCAGTCAAATTTGGATAAAGGACATGTTTAAGTTTCAGGAAAAAAAAAGGTTTTGCTCTGACATGGGGGGAGGGGGGGGGGGGCATGTGGTCTGGTATTGGGCGGTGGCCAATACTAGACCACATACCAATACCAAATTCATTTTTTTCCCCTCAAACGCTCAGGTGCCTCCTGTTGCCACTGATCATCCTTGAGATGTTTCTACAGCTTAACTGGAGTCCACCTGGGGTCAATTCAGTTGATTGGACATGATTTGGAAAGACACACACCTGAATGAATGAATGAATGAATGAAAACTGTTTATTTCGAACATTTGATACAACAACAATTACAAGATAGATCAGTAAAGACAACAACAAAAAAGTTCCTACTGTGTACCCAACATGTCCGAAAAGGGGTAGGGTGAAGCATCAGCTTATTTATCCCTACCCCTTCTTCCCCACAACCAGTAATACCCTTTGCCACATATACACATAAATTCCTACACACCTAAACCGATATCAATATATATATATATACATATATATACACACACATACATATACACATCAACATACACATATATACACATATACATATATACACGTATATATACACAAACATAAATATACACCTACACATACCTACTTACATACAAAATACTATATATTTACAAGCCGAAGCAAACAACAAAAACACCCTAACCCTCATTACCCTTCCTCCTCCCTATACCCAGAAAAAACCATATTTTTGTACCGCTGTTTGAACTGGTTCATGCTTGGACATTGCTTGAGCCCCACTCCCAATCTGTTCCACATCCTCACCCCACAGACAGAAATACAGAAACCTTTTAATGTTGTTCGTGCCCACTGATGCTTTAAATTAAATTTCCCCCTCAGACTGTAATCCCCTGATCTGTTAAAAAACATATTTTTAATATTTGCTGGAAGTAAATTGTTTATTGCTTTATACACAATTTGTACTGTTTGAAAATGAACCAAGTCTGTGAATTTTAATAATTTGGATTGTAAAAATAGTGGATTTGTATGATCTCTATAGCCAGTATTATGAATAATTCTTATAGCTCTTTTCTGCATTACTGATAGTGATTGTGTTGTACCTTTATAAGTATTACCCCATACCTCTGCACAGTACTGTAAATATGGTAAAACCAGTGAGCAGTAAAGAATGCGGAGTGAGTTGTGGTCCAGAATATGTTTCGCTTTGTTTAGAACTGAAATGCTTCTTGACAGTTTACTTTGTATATGTTTTATATGAGTCTTCCAGTTTATCTTATCATCTATTATCACCCCCAGAAACTTATTTTCATGTACCCTTTCAATATCTACCCCCTCGACTTGTAACTGAACCTGTATGTCTGTATTACAATAGCCAAATAACATGTATTTTGTTTTACTTAAGTTTAATGATAATTTATTTCTGTCAAACCATATTTTCAATTTTCCCATTTCTATACTGATCCTCCTCAATAACTCCTGCAAATCCCCCCCTGAACAAAAAATGCTTGTGTCATCTGCAAATAATACTAATTTTAATATTTTGGAAACATTGACAATATCATTTATATAAATTAGAAACAGTTTTGGACCCAATACTGACCCCTGTGGGACGCCACAAGCATTGTCCAAGCATGATGATGTATATTCCCCCAACTTCACAAACTGTTTTCTGTTACTTAAGTAGCTTCTCACCCAGTGCAACACCAACCCCCTAATCCCATACTGTTCAAGTTTACTGATTAATATGTCATGATTGATTGTATCAAAAGCCTTTTTAAGGTCTATAAATATTCCAACTGAATGTAATTTGTGGTCTATGGCGTTTGTAATCTCCTCAACTGATTCTATTAATGCAAGTGATGTTGAACTATGTGCTCTGAATCCATATTGACTATCAGTAAGTAATTTATGTTTATTTATGAATTTGTCTAATCTATTATTGAATAACTTTTCTAATAATTTGGAAAATTGTGGAAGCAAAGAAACAGGTCTATAATTTGTGAAGTGGTGTCTATCCCCAGTCTTATACAGCGGCACAACCTTAGCTATTTTCATTTGATTGGGAAATTTACCGGTTTGAAATGATAAGTTACAGATGTATGTTAATGGTTCTACAATCCATTCAATGACCTGTTTTACCACCACCATATCAATTTCATTTAAATCGGTAGATGTTTTATATTTACAATTATTCACAATGTCTATAATTTCATTTCCATCCACTGCTGTGAGGAACATTGAACAGGGATTTCTTTCTATGAGATTATTATCCCAATCCTCAGGTTGGGAATCGGGAATTTTTTCTGCCAAGCTTGGTCCAATATTTACAAAAAAATTATTAAAACCGTTGACTACCTCATCCTTATTTTCCTTGTTGACATTATTATCAATGAAATACTGAGGGTAACTCTGTTTTTTATTACCATTTTTGATAATGCTATTTAATATATCCCATATTCCTTTAATATTGTTTTTGTTATTATATAATATGTTACTATAATATTCCTTCCTACATACCCGTATAATATTAGTTAATCTATTTTTGTATTTCTTATATCTATTTTCTGCCTCTTTAGTCTTTAGTTTTATGAATTCTCTATACAGTGTATTTTTCTTATTACATGCATTTCGTAACCCTTTCGTCATCCATGGTCGAGCTTGGATTTTTTGTTTTCTGTAGTCTTGTTTAATTGGACAATTTTTATCATATAATGATGTAAATATTTGTAAAAAAGTTTCATATGCACTATCAACATCACTTTCACTGTATACCTTTTCCCAGTTTTGCTCCTGTAAATCCTTCTTTAGTGTGTTCATGTTTTCCTCTGTCCGCACTCGCCTGTATTTTATTTTCTCCTCTGGCTGATTCCGCCGATGGTTTCTATTATAAACGATGAAAACTGGTAGATGATCACTAATGTCATTGATTAATAATCCACTCACAGTGTTATTCTCAATATCATTGCTGAATATATTATCAATTAAGGTGGCACTATGGGATGTAATTCTGCTTGGCCTGGTGATTTTTGGATATAAACTCATACTGTACATTATACTGATAAATTCATCTGTTATTTTATGCTTATTTGGATTGAGCAGATCAATATTTAAGTCACCACAAATGAACACAGTTTTTTGATTAGTTTTTGAGAACATTTTTCCCATACAGTCAGTGAATGTTTCAATACTAGATCCTGGTGCTCTATATATACAGCTGACTAATACATTTTTGCTTTTTTCTTCACATATTTCAATAGTTATACATTCTAATAAGTTATCAATCACAGTTGTCATATTGTCTACTATTTTATAATCCATGTTCTTATCCACATACACAGCCTGTCTACATATAAGGTCCCACAGTTGACAGAGCACAAACCATGAAGTCAAAGGAATTGTCTGTAGACTTCTGAGACAAGATTGTCTCCATGCAAAAATCTGGGGAAGGGAACAAAAACATTTCTGCTGCTTTGATGGTCCCAATGAGCACAGGAGCCTCCATCAACCATCAATGGACGAAGTTCAGATCCACCAGGGTACCCATCTAAACTGAGCGAGTGGAAGAAAGGCCTTTAGTGCAGCTTCTTGTTCTGACTATAACACAAAGTTAACTCCCAAGTTTTTCATCGCCAACTAGAATCAAAACATACCAATCATATATTTCTGAACTCTTCCACATCAAACTCCATCGTGTTGATGTTTACAAAGTGCTTCAGTGATAACAGATGAAGTTGCTCAAATAAATTTGTCTCATTAATACTTTTAAAAGAGCAGAGGGTGATTTACAAATATCCCTCGATTTGTACACGTGCTTTATGATCCACAAACACAAAAGCATTTGCAAAACTGAAAATTCTGTCCTGTGTTTAGCTGCACTGCCCCCCGCCAGTCAAAATGCATAGAGCAACACTGCCATCTACTGGATGGAAATGAGAATAGCGACATACATATTTGTGGATCTCAACTGAAGTTTTGTGCTGAGAATATCTCAATACTGCGTAAGTGAGCAACACAATGAATACGTGTAAACGGTGATCTACAAATGCTGAATCACACTTCAGAAACAGAATTTTCAGTTTTGCAAATGCTTTTGTGTTTGTGGAGCAAAGCACGTGTACAAATAGCGGAATAAAATCACCCTCTGTGCATTTGCAAGTATTAATGAGACAAATTTAACTCCATATGAGTCTTACTTTTGTCCTGTTCATGTCCACTTAAACTTTTTTTTTTACACCACTATCGATGTCTTTAACGTGGTCTTCCTTCTCTCTGTAATTTTGATCATGTTATGATGCAGCTTGACAAACTAAACTTGCAGAAACTCAAAATGTCCACATCCGGGTTCTTTCAGTGACTTTAGATATTACAGAGATTCTGATTGGATGAAAGTTCGCTGTTGTAGAAAAAGTAAACAATGATGTTGAGCGTTTTAGTTTGGAGTTTCAGCAGCACTATGATGGTTCACATGTATATGAGGAAAGATTTAACTGGCACCGACGACCCGCGCTGCACCAACACCCAAACATTTTCTCAACAGATTTACTCTGATCTCAGAAATGGACCAGAAAAACTCTGAAATCCACGGATCTGTGGAAAATTCTCATCCCTGATCCAGACAGGTTTTAAGATCAGTGGAATTTATCTGCTGAATCCAGATGTTTTTCTGGAGTCTAGAAGTTTCTTTCCAGCTGCTGTCAGACTGAATTTGTCAAACTCAGACTGTGTGACTCTGAGTGAACACAAAGTGTTTGATTTTGGAGTTCAGTAACATTCACACGTGGCTGAGTTTTGCTCTGATTCAAACCGGATCAGATTTTCACCAGTCTGAACTGAGACTGAGATCAATCAATCAATCAACTTTTTTTTTTATATAGCGCCAAATCACAACAAACAGTTGCCCCAAGGCGCTCTATATTGTAAGGCAAGGCCATACAATAATTATGAAAAACCCCAACGGTCAAAACGACCCCCTATGAGCAAGCACTTGGCTACAGTGGGAAGGAAAAACTCCCTTTTAACAGGAAGAAACCTCCAGCAGAACCAGGCTCAGGGAGGGGCAGTCTTCTGCTGAGACTGGTTGGGGCCGAGGGAAAGAACCAGGAAAAAGACATGCCGAGAAGGGGGGCAGAGATCGATCACTAATGATTAAATGCAGAGTGATGCATACTCTGAGGACTCATACTGCATGAGGACTGAAGGTCACTCGAGTGGTGTCTCTGGACTCTTTAAGCGCACTTTGATCTCATCCCTGATTTTGCTGCCGACTGTCTCACAAAGACGACACAGCGGTCGCTCTATTTTTCAGAACATTTTTCCTTTAATTTAGTTTCTCTTCAGGAAAATCTACAAAATCTTCTTGAAACAATCACTTTGGACACAACCTTCAGTCCATCACCTGCTCACTTCTCTCAGCTGTGACGTCTCCTCACAGCACTTTGTCCTGGTTGACCTCCAGCCTTGATAAGCTCCGCCCTCTTACCTCCAACATCCAGCTGACTGAAGCTGTCAGAAACCTGATCAGAGCAGCTGAACAGCAGCGTTGTAAATCTGGACACCCTGTTGTCCTCAGTTCATGTCCGTCTCTTCTGTCATGTTGATCTTCCAGCATTTCTGCTGCCAAATTGTCTCCATGACAGAATCAGAAACGCCGCTGATTCAGGAAAAATGTTGTTCCCCTTTAAGACACTCCTCGTTCCACCTCCACCATCGACCTCTGACCTTACAGGTACAGCAGCAGACATCATGAACCGGTTCTAGTTAATAACCAGAGCTCACCCAGGTTTATTCTCCTAATTATTTCCCTGCACTATGCAGGTGAGGAAAATGATGACACACCACAAATAAAATTCTTTACCAACAGCTGTAAATTCTGTAAGAGTCATTTTAGTGTTTACACTATTGTGTAAATAGACTTTTGAATAAAACCTGAAGTAGCAGCTGAAATGTTGACAGCAGTGTGTCGACTGGATCAGAGGACAGAAATTTACTGGAAATATTTTTGCTGGAAGTTGAGATTCTCCTCCAAAAATTCAATGACTGTTTAAAATTCCTTGAATATCATCTTGTGGTGATTTTTTTTGTTCCTCTCTTTCATGCAATTTGGGAACTTGTACAACTGTGGTTGAATTTCATGGTTTTTCATGACCAAAAGTTGGCATTTAAAATTCAACATGGAAGAATAGAAATTCAAACAAAACTAAATTCACCAGTTTGGTAAATTTTATTGTTTTCCAAACACACAATATTTGTTTTCAACAAAATCATAATTTTGTGAAGAACAACTGAGAACAGTGTGTAAATAAATCAACCTAATATGAAACAAAATGAAAACTTTTACATGAATTTGACTTAATGAAATCCATTTTTTACTAAAATTTATTGTTTCATATATCCACAAGGATGAATTATGAACAGTGTTTAAAAAAAACAAAACAAAACCAACAGAATTAAAATATATCAGAAACTGAAAGAGAAAAAAGTGTTTTGGTGAATTTCACTATTTTCACCATAAAAAATTTTCTACAATTTTCAAAACAATTCAAAAGTTCAATATTGTGAGAGGAAGGATTGTAAATCAGTGTTTAGATGAAACAAACAAAAACAAACATCAAAATCCATCAAGAAGTGAAGGAAAAAATTTGGGTGAATTTCAGTTTTCACCCTAAAAAAGTCCATATTTTCCTAAAAACTTACAATTCCAACATTAAGACGTCATTACACTCAGAGAAACAGATATGGCATCAGATCAGTGCCAAAACCACTCATGTAAAAAATAAATAAATAAATAAAATGCGTTCAGGCATATTATATTATTTCACACGCGTAGATATTAACTGCGTGTGCAAAGATGTCATGCCAAAAACAGAAAGTATCCCAATGTATTTTCAATGTAGCTCCCTTCATCCAACTGTATGTTTTCTGTTCTTGTCTGTCTGTTCTGTTTTGAGCATTTATCCAGTCCAAATTCCATACCAATGTCTTTGGAGAACTTATGGACAGTTTCCAAGAGCTGACTGAGTCCCTTTTTTGTGTTGGCATAGATTTTCAAATCTTCCATGAACAGCAGATGGTTCACGAGTTTTTTGATTTTTCCTTCCTCTGCCTCTACTTAAGTCATACCTGATGTCATGCTCCTTCAGGATCTTGCTGAGCGGGTCCATGATTAAGCAGAATAAGAGAGGTGAAAGGCTGTCTCCTTGAAGTATCCCTCTCTGAACTCGTACGTCTGGGATTGTTATTTGTCCCTCTGTGTGATTGAGGGTGATGGTGGTGTTCCACTTGTTCATTTGTGCTCTCAGGAAAGATCTTATTTCCTCATTGATGTTGTAGAGTTCTAAGCACCTCATGATCCAGGAGTGTGGTACGCTGTCAAATGACTTTTTGTAATCAATCCAAGCCATGCTGAGGTTCCTCCTCCTTTTTTGCAGTCCTCCAGGATAACTTTGTCTATCAGTAACTGGTCTTTAGCTCCTAATCTTCTTCTGGAACAACCTCTCTGTTCATTTTCCAGGTAGCCACCCGTGTCAAGATGTTCATAAATGGCATCAGTTATGATTCCTGTCAGCCATTTGTACATTGTTGTTTGGCAGCAGATGGGTCTGTACTTGTTGGGAAGCTGTGTTTCCTTGGTCTTTGGTAGTAGGCTTGTGTTCCCTGTCGTTAGCCAGTCTGGTGTGTCCTCTTCTCCGTTCAATATTTTTGTGAAAGCCACGACATAATGTTGGTGTAATGCTGTCAGTCTTTTCAGCCAAAAATTTGGGATTTTGTCGATGCCAGGTGCCTTGAAGTTACCGTATTCACTCATTTTCTTTCCGATTTCCTCTTCAGTGATTACAATTGCTGGCATTTGCTGTTTGTCTTTGTTTTTCTGTTGTATTTTTTCAATTCACTCAGCCTCTTGGTGTTGTTTTGGGTCTTCAAAGAGTGGTCTCCAGAATTTTTCAATTTCTTCTCTCTCAGGTGGCTGTTGTACTTCTATTGTGTCGTTTCCCAAATTCCTGTACACAAGTCTGGGATTTTTGCAAATTGTTTATCTGTTTTGCTTGTATTTTCTTGTCTTTGTTCCTAATCTGTGCTGCAAAATCTTTCACCAAGGCTTGATGTTCAGCCTCCCACCCAGCTGTTTATCTTCAACATTGTATTTTCTTGTAATGCAATTTACTTTTTAAGATTCCTTTTGTGGTTTTGGCTTCCCAAAAATGTTATTTGGGAGATCTCTGCTCTTAGTCAGCTGATTTTTTTGTTGTAATTTCTTTTTCCATTGTGGCACAGTATACTTTTTCTTAATTCTGGTTCCTTTTCTCTCCAAATCTTGTGGGGCTAATTTACTTTGTATGTACCATGCTGCTCCATAATTTACACAGTTTAAATCTGTCAATGTGGTTCCTTCTGGGACCAGTTTAGTCAGTCCCAGGTTAACTTTCTGCAGGATAGTTTTGAATTTTTTTATTCCCCTTTAATTTAGACAGTTTTGGACGCTCTTTCATGTCCATTTTTCTTGTTTCATCAATCTTATTTGCCAATTCCTCTTCTAATTCCTGCTGTTCTGTGTCTGTGTGCACCTGAATGGCTCATTTTTTGGGGGGGCAGTGAATGACTATGAATTATCATGTGTTTGTTCAGAGTGCCCTTCTGTTTCTGTCTTTAATTATGATCAGAACGGCTAAATGGTGTGTCTGGTATGAATTATCATGTGTCTGCTCAGGGTGCCTTTTTGTCCAAAACTTTGACCACACTCAGAACAGACAAATGCTTTTTGCCTTTTTTTTTTTTTTATTTCTCTTCAATTTCTTTTTTTACAGAGATTTTTGCCCTGTATGAATTATCATGTGTGTGTTCAGAGTGCTCTTGTGCCCAAATCTTTGACCACACGTAGAACACACAAATACTTTTTGTCCTGTATGAATTATCATGTGTCTGTTCAGCTTGCCCTTTTCTCCAAATCTTTTACCGCACTCAGAACAGACAAATGCTTTTTTCCCTGTATGAATTATCATGTGTGTGTTCAGAGTGCTCTTGTGCCCAAATCTTTGACCACACTTAGAACACACAAACACTTTTTGCCTTTTGTTTTTTCATTTCACTTTGATGTCTTTTTAGTAGAATGCAATGGGCCCCAAACCTGGGGTCTAAAGTTGCATCCTAGGTTCTATAGTTATCTTAACCAGATCTGGCATTGTATCGTTCCCTTAATCGCAGACAACTGCACCTCATGTGCACTTGGGTGACCGGGGATTGCCTCAAGGTATTTCTTCAGGTTCTTCTTCATCAGGCCTGTTGCTCCTACCACAACTGGAATGATATCGATGTCTTTCAATGACCATGTTGTTCTTAGGTCATTTTTTAGGTCTTGGTATTTTGAGATCTTTCCCCTTTCAGCTCGATTCAGGCCGTAATCATTGGGGACTGTCACATCAATGATTTTGGCTGTTTTCTCTTGCTTGTTCCAGATGACGATATCAGGTTTGATTGCACCTCCTTCTATGTGTCTTCCTGCTGGGATCTCTTTGTCGTAGAAGATCGTTATTTTTCCATTGGATGAGACTGGTGTTGGCTCGTGCTCCCAGACATGTTCTTTGACTTCCAACTCCAGTTCCTTGCAGATCTTCCAGTGGAGATATTGACAGATCTTGTTATGTCTGGATGTATAATGCCCATCTGCCATGAGGATCTGGCATGCTGATGTTAGATGGTTTACACTCTCAACAGCTGTATGACAGAATCGGCATTTATCATTTTGTGAGATCCCTGCCATTTTTTTGAAGCCATTAGTTAGAAGTCCCTGATCTTGTGCTCCAATCAGAATTCTTTCTCCATCAAAACCAAGTTTTCCATTTTTTAGCCACTGTATTGATCCAACTTTGTCGATGTATTCCTTTTCGAGTTCTTCTTGGAAACGTCCGGCTCTTTTGTGTTGTTTCCATCTTTCCACTCGATGTTTTCCTTCTTTTTTGCAGTATTGTTCTCTGGTCTGTCTTGCAAGTTTTGTTGCAGGCGTGAGACTGTTGCTTTTTCTCTCTTGTAGAAGTTCTCCGCCAAAGTTTTTTGCCAGTTTAGTGATTGAGGTCCGTTCACTTATGGCCTCGTGGTGTTGTGTGACCGTTTTTATGATTTCTTCTTCAGAGCTCTTTAAGTACTGGCCAATACTTATTATCGATGCTCTGTAGGCCTGGTTGATTTCAGTAAGACTCATACCGCCTTCTCTGCGAGGTAGGTATATTCTGTCCATGCACTGATTTCTGTATGTGATTTTGTGGAGGGTGAGCATTTTTCTGGTTTTTGTGTCCAATTTGTTAAGTTCGCATTGTGGCCAGTTCACTATGCCAAATCCATAGGTCACCACTGGTATTGCAAACTGGTTTATGGCTGTGATTTTATTTTTTGGTGTCAGTTGTGTTTTGCAGATCTTTTTTAAGCGGTTTAGGTATTCTTTTGTTGTTTTTGTTCTCATTTTCTTGTGTTCAATTGAATTACTTTGTTCAATTCCCAAGTATTTGTATGTGGAGTCTGCAGCCAGGTCTGCAATGTAGCTCCCTTCATCTAATTGTATGTTTTCGGTTTTTGTCTTTTTTCCTTTTGTCATTGTGCATTTTGAGCATTTATCCAGTCCAAATTCCATGCCAATGTCTTTTGAGAACTTATGGGCAGTTTCCACGAGTTGAGTGAGTCCGTTTTTTGTGTTGGCATAGATTTTCAAATCATCCATGAACAACAGATGGTTCACAAGTTTTTGGTTTTCCTTTCCTTTGTCTTTACTTAAGTCATATCCAATGTCTTGCTCCTTCAGGATCTTGCTGAGCGGGTCCATGATTAAGCAGAATAAGAGAGGTGAAAGGCTGTCTCCTTGAAGTATCCCTCTCTGAACTCGTACGTCTGGGATTGTTATTTGTCCCTCTGTGTGATTGAGGGTGATGGTGGTGTTCCACTTGTTCATTTGTGCTTTCAGGAAGGTTCTTATTTTCTCATTGATGTTGTATAGTTCTAAGCACCTCAAGATCCAGGAGTGTGGTACACTGTCAAATGCCTTTTTGTAATCAATCCAAGCCATGCTGAGGTTCCTCTGCCTTGTTTTGCAGTCCTCCAGGATAGCTTTGTCTGTCAGTAACTGGTCTTTAGCTCCTAATCTTCTTTTGGAACATCCTTTCTGTTCATTTTCCAGGTAGCCACCATTGTCAAGATGTTCATAAATGGCATCAGCTATGATTCCTGTCAGCCATTTGTATGTTGTTGTTAGGCAGCAGATGGGTCTGTACTTGTTGGGAAGCTGTATTTCCTTGGTCTTTGGAATTAGGCTTGTGTTCCCTGTCGTTAGCCAGTCTGGTGTGTCCTCTTCTCCGTTCAATATTTTTGTGAAAGCCACAGCATAATGGTGGTGTAATGCTGTCAGTCTTTTCAGCCAAAAATTTGGGATTTTGTCGATGCCAGGTGCCTTGAAGTTACTGTATTCACTCATTTTCTTTCTGATCTCTTCTTCATTGATTACAATTGCTGGCATTTGTTGTTTGTCTTTGTTTTTCTGTTGTATTTTTTCAATCCACTCAGCCTCTTGGTGTTGTTTTGGGTCTTCAAAGAGTGGTCTCCAAAATTTTTCAATTTCCTTTCTCTCAGGTGGTTGTTGTACTTCTATTGTGTCATTTGCCAGCTTTCTGTACACTAGTCTGGGGTTTGTTGCAAATAGTTTGTTTATCTGTTTTGCTTGTATTTTCTTGTCTTTATTCCTAATTTGTGCTGCAAAAGCTTTTACTAAGGCTTGATGTTCAGCCAGCCTTCCACCTAGAAGTTTGTCTTCAACATTGTATTTTCTTTTAATGCGATTTATTTTTTTTAGAAGATTCTTTTTGTGGTTCTTGTTTCCCAAAAATGTGGCCATTTGGGAGATCTCTGCTCTTAGGCAGCTGATTTTTTGTTGTAATTTCTTTTTCCATCGTGGCATGATATTCTTTTTATTTGTGGTACTGTTTCTCTCCAAATCTTGTGGGGCTAATTTACTTTGTATGTACCATGCCGCTCCATAATTTACAGAGTTTAACTCTGTCAATGTGGCTCCTCTTGGGACCAGTTTGGTCAGTCCTATGTTAACTTTTTGAAGGATATTTTTGAATTTTTTATTCTCTTTTAGTTTAGTCAGCTTTGGGCGCTCTTTCATGTCCATTTTTCTTGTTTCTTCAATCTTATTTGCCAATTCCTTTTCTAGTTCCTGCTGTTCTGGGTCTGTGTGCACCTGTGAATTATTTTGTAGATGAGCTGGTGAGTTGTTCGTTTTTTCGGTGGGCAATGAGTTGCTCGTTTTTTCAGAGGGCAGTGAGTTGTTCATTTTTTCGGGAGGCAGTAAATGGTTTGGTTTTTCGTGAGGCAGTGAGTGGTTTGGTTTTTCGTGAGGCAGTGAGTGGTTCGGTTTTTCGTGAGGCAGTGAGTGGTTCGGTTTTTCGGGAGGCAGTGAGTGGTTCGGTTTTTCGGGAGGCAGTGAATTGTTCGGTTTTTCGGGAGGCAGTGAGTTGTTCGGTTTTTCGGGAGGCATTGAGTTGTTCGGTTTTTCGGGAGGCATTGAGTTGTTCGGTTTTTCGGGAGGCATTGAGTTGTTCGGTTTTTTGGGAGGCAGTAAATGGTTTGGTTTTTCGGGAGGCAGTGAATGGTTCGTTTTTTCGGGGGGTAGTGAGTTGCTCGTTTTTTTGGGGGGGCAATGACTTGTTCATTTTTTCGGGAGGCAATAAATGGTTCGGTTTTTCGGGAGGCAGTGGATGGTTTGTTTTTTCGGGGATAAACTTTTTTTGAGGGCAATCATTTTTTGGTGGTGTAATGGGTTGCGTCAGAGGGCAGATGCCTTCTCTTATCATTTTCTCAACCTCCTGTTGCATTGTTTTTATTTCATTATCTGAGAAATGTTTTTGTTTGATAAAGTTTGATTTTTGGGTTGTGAGATTCTTACAAGTGATGTCTTTCTTACTTGGGCAGTGGTGGTGGAATATTTTTTGCCATTCTTTGGATGTCTTTGTCTGATTTTTGGGGTATTTTATTTTGGCATATTCTTTTGCCCACAACAGTATCCATTCTTCCTCCCTCTTCCACTGACTCCTTTTAAACTGTAGTTGCTTCCCTTTATCCAGCAACTGATAGTCTTTTATCGCTTCCATTTGGGCTTCTTCCTTTATTTTTTTTATTTCTTCAGTCGTCAGATATTTTGCGATCTGTGAGGCAATCGATTCCAGTTTTGCGGTAGTTGTGGCTTCTTTCTTTTGTGTAGGTAAATCCGCTTCTTTTATGCGTTCCTCAAATACTGCTTTTTTCTTTCTGCCCCACTTCTCATGCCTTGAGTAAGTGAAACAGTGAAAGATCTTTTTTTTTCTCTTCAATGGTCCAATTAACTGTGGTGTAGTTTCGCTTGTTTCTTTTGGCCCATTGATGCTGTTGTTGCTGGAGTCCAGGATCAGAACTATGCTGATCTGGTGGATTATCCAGCTGAGTGTTCTTCTGTTTAGTTCCAGAACTGTCTGAACTCCTGCCACTGGTATCTGGTTGTAAATGACTGTTTGGACCTGAGTTGCTGGCTGGTTGTGGTCCTCCACTGTTCTCTCCATCAGCTTCTGCTGTCAGTGTTCTGTGTACAGATGAGCTGCTGGCTACAGGCTCAGCCTCTGTGCTCTCATCACTTGGGCTTTGATGAAGCTGTGATGACTCTGGTTTTTCATCATCATTTTCACTCTTCACAGGGACGGCAGTGAAACCAAACTTGGTGAGATCTGCCTCCTCCAGCTGCTGACCTATCCACAGCTTCTCTTCTTCTTTAAGGTCCTGGTGTTCAGGGGGAGTTTCTTCTTTAATCACCAACAAAAGCTGCAAGTCTCTTTTGTTCTCTTCTTTTAAATGACTCATTTCTTCTTCCTGGTCTGTGATCACTCCTTGATCAGCAGGTGTTAGCTGTAGTTTCAACATGTCCCTCAGCTGCTGGACTTCAGACATGTTTGTAGAAAGACTCGTAGTCAGTCGCAGAGCGCTGTTCTGTCCGGTCGCGAATGAATTATCATGTGTGTTTTCAGGTTGCTTTTTTGTCCAAACCTTTGACCACACTCAGAACAGACAAACGCTTTTTGCCCTGTATGAATTATCATGTGTGTTTTCAGATTGCTTTTTTGTCCAAACCTTTGACCACACTCAGAACAGACAAACGCTTTTTGTCCTGTCTGAATTCTAGTGTGTTTGTTCAGAATACCCTTCTGTTTTTGTCTTTTACTCTGATCAGAACAGCTAAATGGTTTTCCACTTGCTTTCCTCCCCTTTTGTTGCTCTGAGTTGTTCATGTGACCAGATGCTTTTCCATATTTAGATCCTTTAAATTGTTTTTCATCAGTGTTGCCTGAACCAACAATATTGGTATTTTTCTGACAGTTAAAACTTGACTGAAGTTCTCTGGTCTGTTTCCAGTCATCACTGTCATCAGTCTCACTTCCAGAACTGTCTGAACTCCTGCCACTGGTATCTGGTTGTAAATGACTGTTTGGACCTGAGTTGCTGGCTGGTTGTGGTCCTCCATCGTCCTCTCCATCAGCTTCTCCTGTCAGTGTTCTGTGTACAGATGAGCTGCTGGCTACAGGAGAGGAGCCTGAAAGCTGAAGGCTCTGCCTCCCATTCTACTCTTACAAACCCTAGGAACCACAAGTAAGCCCGCAGTCTGAGAGCGAAGCGCTCTAATGGGGTAATATGGTACTACGAGGTCCCTAAGATAGGATGGGACCTGATTATTCAAAACCTTATAAGTAAGAAGAAGAATTTTAAATTCTATTCTAGAATTAACAGGAAGCCAATGAAGAGAGGCCAACACGGGTGAGATATGCTCTCCTGCTAGTCCCCGTCAGTACTCTAGCTGCAGCATTCTGAACCAACTGAAGGCTTTTTAGGGAACTTTTAGGACAACCTGATAATAATGAATTACAATAGTCCAGCCTAGAGGAAATAAATGCATGAATTAGTTTTTCAGCATCACTCTGAGACAAGACCTTTCTGATTTTAGAGATATTGCGTAAATGCAAAAAGGCAGTCCTACATATTTGTTTAATATGCGCTTTGAATGACATATCCTGATCAAAAATAACTCCAAGATTTCTCACAGTATTACTAGAGATCAGGGAAATGCCATCCAGAGTAACGATCTGGTTAGACACCATGCTTCTAAGATTTGTGGGGCCAAGTACAATAACTTCAGTTTTATCTGAGTTTAAAAGCAGGAAATTAGAGGTCATCCATGTCTTTATGTCTGTAAGACAATCCTGCAGTTTAGCTAATTGGTGTGTATCCTCTGGCTTCATGGATAGATAAAGCTGGGTATCATCTGCGTAACAATGAAAATTTAAGCAATACCGTCTAATAATACTGCCCAAGGGAAGCATGTATAAAGTGAATAAAATTGGTCCTAGCACAGAACCTTGTGGAACTCCATAATTAACTTTAGTCTGTGAAGAAGATTCCCCATTTACATGAACAAACTGTAATCTATTAGACAAATATGATTCAAACCACCGCAGCGCAGTGCCTTTAATACCTATGACATGCTCTAATCTCTGTAATAAAATTTTATGGTCAACAGTATCAAAAGCAGCACTGAGGTCCAACAGAACAAGCACAGAGATGAGTCCACTGTCTGAGGCCATAAGAAGATCATTTGTAACCTTCACTAATGCTGTTTCTGTACTATGATGAATTCTAAAACCTGACTGAAACTCTTCAAATAGACCATTCCTCTGCAGGTGATCAGTTAGCTGTTTTACAACTACCCTCTCAAGAATCTTTGAGAGAAAAGGAAGGTTGGAGATTGGCCTATAATTAGCTAAGATAGCTGGGTCAAGTGATGGCTTTTTAAGTAATGGTTTAATTACTGCCACCTTAAAGGCCTGTGGTACATAACCAACTAACAAAGATAGATTGATCATATTTAAGATTGAAGCATTAAATAATGGTAGGACTTCCTTGAGCAGCCTGGCAGGAATGGGGTCTAATAAGCATGTTGATGGTTTGGATGAAGTAACTAATGAAAATAACTCAGACAGAACAATCGGAGAGAAAGAGTCTAACCAAATACCGGCATCACTGAAAGCAGCCAAAGATAACGATACATCTTTGGGATGGTTATGAGTAATTTTTTCTCTAATAGTCAAACTTTTGTTAGCAAAGAAAGTCATGAAGTCATCACTAGTTAAAGTTAATGGAATACTCAGCTCAATAGAGCTCTGACTCTTTGTCAGCCTGGCTACAGTGCTGAAAAGAAACCTGGGGTTGTTCTTATTTTCTTCAATTAGTGATGAGTAGAAAGATGTCCTAGCTTCACGGAGGGCTTTCTTATAGAGCAACAAACTATTTTTCCAGGCTAAGTGAAGATCTTCTAAATTAGTGAGACGCCATTTCCTCTCCAACTTACGGGTTATCTGCTTTAAGCTACGAGTTTGTGAGTTATACCACGGAGTCAGACACTTCTGATTTAAAGCTCTCTTTTTCAGAGGAGCTACAGCATCCAAAGTTGTCTTCAATGAGGATGTAAAACTATTGACGAGATACTCTATCTCCCTTACAGAGTTTAGGTAGCTACTCTGCTCTGTGTTGGTATATGACATTAGAGAACATAAAGAAGGAATCACATCCTTAAACCTAGTTACAGCGCTTTCTGAAAGACTTCTAGTGTAATGAAACTTATTCCCCACTGCAGGGTAGTCCATCAGGGTAAATGTAAATGTTATTAAAAAATGATCAGACAGAAGGGAGTTTTCAGGGAATACTGTTAAGTCCTCTATTTCCATACCATAATTCAGAACAAGATCCAAAATATGATTAAAGTGGTGGGTGGACTCATTTACTTTTTGAGCAAAGCCGATAGAGTCTAATAATAGATTAAATGCAGTGTTGAGGCTGTCATTCTCAGCATCTGTGTGGATGTTAAAATCGCCCACTATAATTATCTTATCTGAGCTAAGCACTAAGTCAGACAAAAGGTCTGAAAATTCACAGAGAAACTCACAGTAACGACCAGGTGGACGATAGATAATAACAAATAAAACTGGTTTTTGGGACTTCCAATTTGGATGGACAAGACTAAGAGACAAGCTTTCAAATGAATTAAAGCTCTGTCTAGGTTTTTGATTAATTAATAAGCTGGAATGGAAGATTGCTGCTAATCCTCCGCCCCGGCCCGTGCTACGAGCATTCTGACAGTTAGTGTGACTCGGGGGTGTTGACTCATTTAAACTAACATATTCATCCTGCTGTAACCAAGTTTCTGTTAGGCAGAATAAATCAATACGTTGATCAATTATTATATCATTTACCAACAGGGACTTAGAAGAAAGAGACCTAATGTTTAATAGACCACATTTAACTGTTTTAGTCTGTGGTGCAATTAAAGGTGCTATATTATTTTTTCTTTTTGAATTTTTATGCTTAAATAGATTTTTGCTAGTTATTGGTGGTCTGGGAGCAGGCACCGTCTCTACGGGGATGGGGTAATAAGGGGATGGCAGGGGGAGAGAAGCTGCAGAGAGGTGTATAAGACCACAGCTCTGCCTCCTGGTCCCAACGCTAGACAGTCACAGTTTGGAGGATCCAAAAAAATTGGCCAGATTTCTAGAAATGAGAGCTGCTCCCTCTAAAGTGGGATGGATGCCGTCTCTCCTAACAAGACCAGGTTTTCCCCAGAAGCTTTGCCAATTATCAATGAAGCCCACCTCATTTTTTGGACACCACTCAGACAGCCAGCAATTCAAGGAGAACATGCGGCTAAACATGACACTCCCGGTCTGATTGGGGAGGGGCCCAGAGAAAACAACAGAGTCCGACATTGTTTTTGCAAAGTTACACACCGATTTAATGTTAATTTTAGTGACCTCCGATTGGCGTAACCGAGTGTCATTACTGCCGACGTGAATTACAATCTTACCAAATTTACGCTTAGCCTTAGCCAGCAATTTCAAATGTCCTTCGATGTCGCCTGCTCTGGCCCCCGGAAGACAATTGACAATGGTTGCTGGTGTCGCTAACTTCACATTTCTCAAAACAGAGGTCGCCAATAACCAGAGTTTGATCCTCGGCGGGTGTGTCGTCGAGTGGGGAAAAACGGTTAGAGATGTGAACGGGTTGACGGTGTACACGGGGCTTCTGTTTAGGGCTACGCTTCCTCCTCACAGTCACCCAGTCAGCCTGCTTTCCCGACTGCACGGGATCTGCCAGGGGGGAACTAACGGCGGCTAAGCTACCTTGGTCCGCACCGACTACAGGGGCCTGGCTAGCTGTAGAATTTTCCACGGTGCGGAGCCGAGCCTCCACTTCGCCCAGCCTGGCCTCCAAAGCTACGAATAAGCTGCACTTATTACAAGTACCGTTACTGCTAAAGGAGGCCGAGGAATAACTACACATTTCACACCCAGAGCAGAAAAGTGCGGGAGAGACAGGAGAAGCCGCCATGCTAAATCGGCTAAGAGCTAGTAGCTACGCTAAGCTAGCGGATTCCCAAAAACACACAAAGTGAATAATGTGCAAATAATCCAGAGGTGATTCAGCAGAAGGAGTGCCCCAATCAAGGCACCAAACAGGCCATGAAGCAGCACAGGCAACACAGGACAACGGTGCTAAAATAAAATAAAAATAAAAATGAAAGCGTTAGCAAGCTAGTTAGCCTGCCAACGCTAATGAAAGTTAGCTGATAAAAGTGCTCCGTCGCGATGTTTCGACCGTTAGAGGTCTTCCTTAGGCGTTGGAGCACAGTAAAAAGTTAAACAAAATTAAAAAGTAAAAAAAGTAAAAAGTAAAAAAGTCTTGAAAAAGACTGTTAGTTCAAGTCCAAAGCAGCAGGTAGCAGTCTCTGTGTAAACAGTCCCAACAGAGAGCCCTCCAAATCCAACCTCCAGTTGAAAATGCCAAAAATGCCAGTCATCCATTAGAGAACATAAAGAAGGAATCATATCCTTAAACCTAGTTACAGCGCTTTCTGAAAGACTTCTACTGTAATGAAACTTATTCCCCACTGCTGGGTAGTCCATCAGAGTAAATGTAAATGTTATTAAGAAATGATCAGACAGAAGGGAGTTTTCAGGGAATACTGTTAAGTCTTCAATTTCCATACCATAAGTCAGAACAAGATCTAAGATATGATTAAAGTGGTGGGTGGACTCTTACTTTTTGAGCAAAGCCAATAGAGTCTAATAATAGATTAAATGCAGTGTTGAGGCTGTCATTCTCAGCATCTGTGTGGATGTTAAAATCGCCCACTATAATTATCTTATCTGAGCTAAGCACTAAGTCAGACAAAAGGTCTGAAAATTCACAGAGAAACTCACAGTAACGACCAGGTAGACGATAGATAACAAATAAAACTGGTTTTTGGGACTCCCAATTTGGATGGACAAGACTAAGAGTCAAGCTTTCAAATGAATTAAAGCTCTGTCTGGGTTTTTGATTAATTAATAAGCTGGAATGGAAGATTGCTGCTAATCCTCCACCCCGGCCCGTGCTACGAGCATTCTGACAGTTAGTGTGACTCGGGGGTGTTGACTCATTTAAACTAACATATTCATCCTGCTGTAACCAGGTTTCTGTAACGCAGAATAAATCAATATGTTGATCAATTATTATATCATTTACCAACAGGGACTTAGAAGAGAGAGACCTAATGTTTAATAGACCGCATTTAACTGTTTTAGTCTGTGGTGCAGTTGAAGGTGCTATATTATTTTTTTTTTTTTAATTTTTATGCTTAAATAGATTTTTGCTGATTATTGGTAGTCTGGGAGCAGGCACCGTCTCTACGGGGATGGGGTAATGAGGGGATGGCATTGAACCTTCAATGATCTCGCTGTCATAATCTTTCAATTTATAAACGGGCGGCGCACGTTGTATACATTCTGACACCGTGAACATTTCATCTGTAAAACTTTGTTCATATTTTTTATCAAAAACTCTCCTGAGCTTGGAGACCCTGACTATATCTCCGACCTTATATTTAAACTTCGCAGGCCTCCTGCGTAGGGTGGATGCCCTGTACAAATTTTGAAACACTTGATCTACGTTTCGAGCATTAACCTCATTCGGTCTCATCTTAATGCTTTTATGATAACTCTCGTTATAAGCCGCGAGTAAAGACGGCAGGACGTCGATGTATCTTCGTGTGTTTTTAGCAGTAAAATATCTCCACATTCTCGTCTTTAGCGTGCGATTAAACCTCTCGACAACCGAGGCTTTCAGATCACTGGCCGTGGCAAAATGTAGAATCCGGTGTTTTTTCATTAAATCCTTGAACGGTTTGTTAAAAACTCTTTCCCAGCATCAGTCTGCAGCTTCAGAGGCACCCCGCTGTGCTTTAAGAGCGAGGCAAAGGTCTGTGAGACTTCGCGCCCTTGCTTTGACTTCAGGGCTCTGGCATATGCTTTTTTTTGAGAAGATATCGATAACGGTGAGCAGGTACTTGTACCCGTCGTTAAAATCTGATAACCCATGCATGTCGCATAAATCCGCCTGAAATTGGTTAAGCGGGTTTGTGACAAATACTCTATTTCTTGGAAAATACGTCCTGGCAGGTTTGTGTAATGTGTATGCATCTTCCCCCGACAGGAAATCTCTGATATGCTTCATACGAATTTTAGATCCGTGTTGATCGCGCAGAGCCCTGCGTAAACGCTCCGGTCCTCCAAAACTCCCCCGATTTACCGGACTATAATACATATCCCTCATTAAACCCTCATCACCCATCTTTTAAGGCGGATCTCTTCAGAATGATGAACCGGATAGTCCTTTTTCATTTTTATGTTTTAGCGAACATAAATATTAGTCTTTTGTTTTAAATAGGCGCTCTTGGAAACGTTAAATTGAACTCTGATTCAGTACCACGGAGAGAGCTCACAGAACAGCCTCGACCTTTTAATAAGACCGTGTTAATACCCCGCATTAATTCATACGAGAACCTTTTTTCCACCAAAACCTCGTTTGTATGACTCTGTCTTGCTATATGAAGCGCCTTGGGGCAACTGTTTTGTTGTGGTTTGGCGCTATATAAATTTGATTTGAAAACATTTCACCCTTTTTTTCAACAATATTATTGGAAAAAACACTGACCGTCTAAGTTTTAGAATGTATGCTTTATTACATTCATTAAAGTCACACACATAGAGAAAAAACAATTGTTCATGTTTATTAAACACATCATACGTGGAGGAAAAAAGTATACGTTCACGTACAAAACTGGAAAACTGAGTAATACATCTCCCCCGCATTTACGGTTTATTTCAGTATTCAGCTGTAAAAGTGTAGGAACAATCTCCCCTCTGGGCAGTTCCAGCTGTTTCACGCGGCACGCCATCACATCCACAAACAGAGTGTATAATGTAAGCAGGTGCAGCGGATTACACCGTGTAAAATCGTCAGTGGTCAAAACAGAGATTTCCAGTAATACGTTGTACAGAGATTTTTCAGATGAATGGAGAGCCTCGTTGTAGATATGTTCTGTCCAGACTCCGGGCCCGGGGCGACGTCTGATAACGTCGAAGACCCTCTCCATAACGCATGAAGGCGGGGTGTCTGGGGTCTCCAGCCTGCGAATGACTGCCCGCTCCAGCTTATACGAGAGTCCACGTATAATATACGTAAACTTCCTGCAGGCTTTGAAGAGACTCATCACACAATTACCCATGACTGTAAACAATATAATGATATTAAAAAAAAAAGAAGCAGGTTTTCTTCCTTCAGTCGTCTGGGTTATAGACGGCTACCATCCCCTCCAGGTCGAGATCGACGTCTTCACTGAAACATGTGTACAGTTCGTTGATCTTTGCTTCAAAATTATCAGTGTATTTCAGCTCAGTGAGGATGTTTTCTACTGCCCCCTGGACCCTCGCCGCCGATGGGTTGAGGAAGCGCTGGGCTAGGAGTTTTACCACAGCCGGAATGAAGGTCGGTCTCCAGAGTCTCACCATTAATCTCTCAAAATGTCCGGTAAAGAAATATTCATTTAACGGGTCCAGGCACTCATGCTGGCGCTGGCTGGGGTGATCAATCTCACACCCGTAACAGAGTTTTTGTCTGTAACTTTTGATCACAGCCAAAAGTAAGTGGGCCACGCCGACTTTCACCGTTTTCAGGAATTCCTCTGACAGGAACCCGTCTGGCTGGTCTGATGCATAAGATGTGGTGTATTTCTCAGCCCGCTCGAGGTCTTGTACCTCCCCCGGACTCGCGGCCTCCGTGACAGCGGGAAGAGAGCCCACGCCTCCCGGGCTGGAAAGCGCGTGAGAAGGATGGATCTCACCCCAGACCGATTCGAGCTGAACTCCCCATGGGCTCTCGTACCCGGCGCGGGTCCGTGAAGCCTTCTGGCGCCGGTCCTGGTTCACGACCGGCTCGGCGGATCTCGTCCAGGCCTGCCCCGGGGATGGCGGGTCTCTTCCACAGGCGAGTGCACAGTCACAAGCGATGTCATCGGCCGGGGCGATGGGGGAGGTTGAGGAGGTCATGCTGGTTCGTCGTCCGATGCTTAAATGAGATGTGGTCCGCTGGTTTTTTTATAGAAATCCCCGTGCATGCGGGGGAGGAGCTACGGCAGAGGTTTTTTTTGTTGTTTGTTTGTTTGTTTTTTGAAGTAGAAAGAGGGGCCAAGTTTTTTCGTACTTCGATCACGTCCCTCCAGGCCAGACACCTTGTAAAAAGACCCGTAGAATAAGCTTTGTTTTTCTGTCTTCAAACAAGCCCAGCGAACGACCCCCTCATCAGGAAATCGGATGTAATAAAACATTCAAGCTTCAACCAAAGATTCAAGCTTCTCTACTATGTTATAAAAGACCATCCGGCGTGACACCCCCGCTGCGCAGGTCATACACACACATGCACGCACACCTCCGAAACACACACGCACACCTCCGAAACACACACACGCACACACACACACCTCCGAAACACACACACGCACGCACGCACGCACACACACACACACACACGCACGCACGCACGCACCCATGCACGCACACACACCCACACACACCCGAAACACACAGCGTCTGCAACAGGTATTACAGCCGTGGGGTCATGTTTCCGTGAGGAGCTCTATGCGTGGGTATTTGACCGTGTTGCTGCAAAGACAGCCGTTACAGCCGAGAGACGGTTATTTTTAACCCTTCTTTAAGTATTAAAAAACAGAAAAGGAGACGCATTAATTTAAGAATTAAAAAATATTAAAGGCGTATTAAAATATTCATGTTTAATCACTAAATTGAAGAAAACCTCCCATAATTATGCAAAAGATACAGTATTTTTTATTACTTCTTTAATTGAGGCATTAAAAACCATAAAAGGATGCGCTTTAATTTAAGAATTAAAAAATATTAAAGGCGTATTAAAATATTCGTGTTTAATCACTAAATTGAAGAAAACCTCCCATAATTATGCATAAGATACGGTATTTTTTATTCCTTCTTTAAATGAGGCATTAAAAACCATAAAAGGACGCGCTTTAATTTAAGAATTAAAAATATTAAAGGGGTATTAAATATTAGACACTGCTTTATGTTTAATTATTTCAGAATTAGTTAATTCTTTAATACATTAAAAAGATCTAGGTATTTTTTAATCGTTCTTTAATTCATGAAATAAAATGACATTAAAATATTAGACCCGGGTGGGAGGGGAGGTAGGGCTTGGAGGCGGCGCTTGGGGCGGGGTTAGGGGAGGAGCTTGGGGTGGGTCTAGGGGAGGAGCTTGGGGGCGGGACTTAAGGGCGGGACATAGTGACGTAATCGATTCTGATTGGCTGGACGTCATAAGGGGCGGGATTAGGGGCGGGGCTTAGTGACGTAGTCGATTCTGATCGGCTGACAGGGCCATAAATCAGTTATGAACATAAGGTCTCTCAGTATTCTCTCTCGCCATCATTGAAAAATGGTGACGTGCTGCAACCCGCCCCTTTTATGTGAACGCGCACAAACTCCACTTAGGTTAACACAGGTTCAACAAATCAACATCTTATTCAGCGTCGTAGTACCGATTAACACCACTTGGGGAAACCATGTTTTGTCAACCCCGGTTTAAGAGGTTGACCCTGGGTTACATCTGAGTAAGTTAACCCCGCTTCGTAGTACAGGCCCAAGGAGTGTGGTACACTGTCAAATGCCTTTTTGTAGTCAATCCAAGCCATGCTGAGGTTCCTCCTCCTTTTCTTGCAGTCCTCCAGGATAGATTTGTCTGTCTGTAACTGGTCTTTAGCTCCTAATCTTCTTCTGGAAACACCTTTCTGTTCATTTTCCAGGTAGCCACCAGTCAATATCAAGTCAATATGTTCGTAAATGTCAGCATCTATGATTCCTGTCAGTCATTTGTACGTTGTTGTTAGGCAGCAGATGGGTCTGTACTTGTTGGGAAGCTGTGTTTCCTTGGTCTTTGGTAGTAGGCTTGTGTTCCCAGTCGTTATCCAGTCTGGTGTGTCCTCTTCTCTGTTCAATATTTTTGTGAAAGTCACAGCATAATGTTGGTGTAATGCTGTCAGTCTTTTCAGCCAAAAATTTGGGATTTTGTCCATGCCAGGTGCCTTGAAGTTTCTGTATTCACTCATTTTCTTTCTGATTTCCTCTTCAGTGATTACAGTTTCTGGTATTTGCTGTTTGTCTTTGCTTTTCTGTTTTATTTTTTCAATCCATTCAGCCTCTTGGTGTTGTTTTGGGTCTTCAAAGAGTGGTCTCCAGAATTTTTCAATTTCCTCTCTCTCAGGTAGTTGTTGTACTTCTATTGTGTTGTTTGCCAACTTCCTGTACACAAGCCTGGGGTTTTTTGTGAATTATCCGTTTTGCTTGTATTTTGTCTTTGTTCCTAATCTGTGCAGAAAAATCTTTCACTAAGGCTTGATGTTCAGCCTCCCACCCCAGCTATTTATCTTCAACACTGCATTTTCTTTTAATGCAATTTACTTTTTTAAGGAGATTCCTTTTATGGTTTTAACCTCCCAAAAATGTGGGCATTTGGGAGATCTCTGCTCTTAGGCGGCTGATTTTTTGTTGTAATTTCTTTTTCCATTGTGGCACAGTATTCTTTTTCTTAATTCTGGTTCCTTTTCTCTCCAAATCTTGTGGGGCTAATTTACTTTGTATGTACCATGCTGCTCCATAATTTAGAGAGTTTAAATCTGTCAATGTGGTTCCTTCGGTGACTAGTTTAGCCAGTCCCAGGTTAACTTTTTGCAGGATAGTTTTTAATTTTTTTTATTCTCCTTTAATTTAGTCAGTTTTGGACGCTCTTTCATGTCCAATTTTCTTGTTTCCTCAATCTTATTTGCCTATTCCTCTTCTAGTTCCTGCTGTTCTGGGTCTGTGTGCACCTGTATATTGTTTTGTAGATGAGCTGGTGAATGGCTCATTTTTTGGGGGGCCAGTGAATGACTTTGAATTATGCGTTTGTTCAGAATGCCCTTCTGTTTCTGTCTTTTAGTCTGATCAGAACAGCTAAATGGTGTGTCTGGTATGAATTATCATGTGTCTGCTCAGGGTGCCTTTTTGTCCAAAACTTTGACCACACTCAGAACAGATAAATGCTTTTTGTCTTTTGGTTTTTCATTTATCTTTGATGTCTTTTTAGTAGAATGCAATGGGCCCCAAACCTGGGGTCTAAAGTTGCACCCTAGGTTCTATAGTTATCTTAACCAGATCTGGCATTGTATCCGAGGGCTCTCTTCAAGAGGGTGATCGTTCCCTTAATCGCAGACAACTGCACCTCATGTGCACTTGGGTGACCGGGGATTGCCTCAAGGTATTTCTTCAGGTTCTTCTTCATCAGGCCTGTTGCTCCCACCACAACTGGGATGATATCGATGTCTTTCAATGACCATGTTGTTCTTAGGTCATTTTTCAGGTCTTGGTATTTCGAGATCTTTCCCCTTTCAGCTCGATGCAGGCCGTAATCATTGGGGACTGTCACATCAATGATTTTGGCTGTTTTCTCTTGCTTGTTCCAGATGACAATATCAGGTTTGATTGCACCTCCTTCAATGTGTCTTCCTGCTGGGATCTCTTTGTCGTAGAAGATCGTTACTTTTCCGCTGGATGAGACTGGTGTTGGCTCGTGCTCCCAGACATGTTCTTTGACTTCCATCTCCAGTTCCTTGCAGATCTTCCAGTGGAGATATTGACAGATCTTGTTGTGTCTGGATGTATAATGCCCATCTGCCATGAGGATCTGGCATGCTGAAGTTAGATGGTTTACACTCTCAACAGCTGTATGGCAGAATCGGCATTTATCATTCTGTGAGATCCCTGCCATTTTTTTGAAGCCATTTGTTAGACGTCCCTGATCTTGTGCTCCAATCAGAATTCTTTCTCCATCAAAACCAAGTTTGCCATTTTTTAGCCACTGCATTGATCCAACTTTGTCGATGTATTCCTTTTCGAGTTCTTCTTGGAAACGTCCGGCTCTTTTGTGCTGTTTCCATCTTTCCACTCGATGTTTTCCTTCTATTTTGCTGTATTGTTCTCTGGTCTGTCTTGCAAGTTTTGTTGCAGGCATGAGACTGTTGCTTTTTCTCTCTTGTAGAAGTTCTCCGCCAAAGTTTTTTGCCAGTTTAGTGATTGAGGTCCGTTCAGTTATGGCCTTGTGATGTTGTTTGACCGTTTTTATGATTTCTTCTTCAGAGCTCTTTAAGTACTGTCCAATACTTATTATCGATGCTCTGTGGGCCTGGTTGATTTCAGTAAGACCCATACCGCCTTCTCTGCGAGGGAGATATATTCTGTCCATGCACTGATTTCTGTATGTGATTTTGTGGAGGGTGAGCATTTTCCTGGTTTTTGTGTCCAATTTATTAAGCTCACATTGTGGCCAGTTCACTATGCCAAACCCATAGGTCACCACTGGTATTGCAAACTGGTTTATGGCTGTGATCTTATTTTTTGGTGTCAGCTGTGTTTTGCAGATCTTTAAGCGGTTTAGGTATTCTTTTGTTGTTTTTGTTCTCATTTTCTTGTGCTCAATTGAATTACTTTGTTCAATTCCCAAGTATTTGTATGTGGAGTCTGCAGCCAGATCTTCAATGTAGCTCCCTTCATCCAATTGTATGTTTTCGGTTTTTGTCTTTTTTCCTTTTGTCATTGTGCATTTTGAGCATTTATCCAGTCCAAATTCCATGCCAATGTCTTTTGAGAACTTATGGGCAGTTTCCACGAGCTGAGTGATTCCGTTTTTTGTGTTGGCATAGATTTTCAAATCGTCCATGAACAACAGATGGTTCATAAGTTTTTGGTTTTCCTTTCCTTTGTCTTTACTTAAGTCATATCCGATGTCTTGCTCCTTCAGGATCTTGCTGAGCGGGTCCATGATTAAGCAGAATAAGAGAGGTGAAAGGCTGTCTCCCTGAAGTATCCCTCTCTGAACTCGTACGTCTGGGATTGTTATTTGTCCCTCTGTGTGATTGAGGGTGATGGTGGTGTTCCACTTGTTCATTTGTGCTCTCAGGAAAGATCTTATTTCCTCATTGATGTTGTAGAGTTCTAAGCACCTCATGATCCAGGAGTGTGGTACACTGTCAAATGCCTTTTTGTAATCAATCCAAGCCATGCTGAGGTTCCTCTGCCTTGTTTTGCAGTCCTCCAGGATAGCTTTGTCTGTCAGTAACTGGTCTTTAGCTCCTAATCTTCTTTTGGAACATCCTTTCTGTTCATTTTCCAGGTAGCCACCAGTGTCAAGATGTTCATAAATGGCATCAGTTATGATTCCTGTCAGCCATTTGTACGTTGTTGTTAGGCAGCAGATGGGTCTGTACTTGTTGGGAAGCTGTGTTTCCTTGGTCTTTGGAATTAGGCTTGTGTTCCCTGTCGTTAGCCAGTCTGGTGTGTCCTCTTCTCCACTGAATATTTTTGTGAAAGCCACAGCATAATGTTGGTGTAATGCTGTCAGTCTTTTGAGCCAAAAATTTGGGATTTTGTCGATGCCAGGTGCCTTGAAGTTACTGTATTCACTCATTTTCTTTCTGATCTCTTCTTCATTGATTACAATTGCTGGCATTTGTTGTTTGTCTTTGTTTTTCTGTTGTATTTTTTCAATCCACTCAGCCTCTTGGTGTTGTTTTGGGTCTTCAAGGAGTGGTCTCCAGAATTTTTCAATTTCCTCTCTCTCAGGTGGCTGTTGTACTTCTATTATGTCGTTTGCCAGCTTTCTGTACACTAGTCTGGGGTTTGTTGCAAATAGTTTATCTGTTTTGCTTGTATTTTCTTGTCTTTGTTCCTAATTTGTGCTGCGAAAGCTTTTACTAAGGCTTGATGTTCAGCCATCCTTCCACCTAGCAGTTTGTCTTCAACATTGTATTTTCTTTTAATGCAATTTATTTTTTTAAGAAGATTCTTTTTGTGGTTCTTGTTTCCCAAAATTGTGGCCATTTGGGAGATCTCTGCTCTTAGGCAGCTGATTTTTTGTTGTAATTTCTTTTTCCATCGTGGTATGGTATTCTTTTTCTTATTTGTGGTACTGTTCCTCTCCAAATCTTGTGGGGCTAATTTACTTTGTATGTACCATGCCGCTCCATAATTTACAGAGTTTAACTCTGTCAATGTGGCTCCTTTTGGGACCAGTTTGGTCAGTCCTATGTTAACTTTTTGAAGGATATTTTTGAATTTTTTATTCTCCTTTAGTTTAGTCAGCTTTGGACGCTCTTTCATGTCCATTTTTCTTCTTTCTTCAATCTTATTTGCCAATTCCTCTTCTAGTTCCTGCTGTTCTGGGTCTGTGTGCACCTGTATATTATTTTGTAGATGAGCTGGTGAGTTGCTCGTTTTTTCGGGAGGCAGTAAATGGTTTGTTTTTTTCGGGGGGCAGTGGATGGTTTGTTTTTTCGGGGTTGTACTTTTTTTGAGGGCAATAATTTTTTGGTGGTGTAATGGGTTGCGTCAGAGGGCAGATGCCGTCTCATTTTCTCAACCTCCTGTTGCATCGTTTTTATTTCATTATCTGAGAAATGTTTTTGTTTGACAAAGTTTGATTTTTGGATTGTGAGATTCTTACAAGTGATGTCTTTCTTACTTGGGCAGTGTATGAATTATCATGTGTGTGTTCAGAGTGCTCTTGTGCCCAAATCTTTGACCACACTTAGAACACACAAATACTTTTTGTCTTTTTTTATTTCTCTTCAATTTCTTTTTTTACAGAGTGCAATGGACCCCAACCCTGGGGTCTACAGTTGCATTTTTGTCCTGTATGAATTATCATGTGTCTGTTCAGCTTGCTCTTTTCTCCAAATCTTTTACCGCACTCAGAACAGACAAATGCTTTTTGTCCTGTATGATTTATCATGTGTGTTTTCAGGTGGCTCTTAAGTCCAAACCTTTGACCACACTCAGAACAGACAAATACTTTTTGTCCTGTATGAATTATCATGTGTCTGTTCACCTTGCCCTTTTCGCCAAATCTTTTACCGCACTCAGAACAGACAAATGCTTTTTGTCCTGTATGAATTATCATGTGTCTTTTCAGGTGGCTCTTAAGTCCAAACCTTTGACCACACTCAGAACAGACAAATGCTTTTTGTCCTGTATGATTTATCATGTGTGTTTTCAGGCTGTCCCTTCGTCCAAATCTTTGACCACACTCAGAACAGACAAATGCTTTTTGTCCTGTATGAATTATCATGTGTCTGTTCAGGTTGCCCTTTTCTCCAAACCTGTGACCACACTCAGAACAGTGAAATGCTTTCTGTCCTGTCTGAATTTTAATGTGTTTGTTCAGAGTGCCCTTCTGTTTCTGTCTTTTACTCTGATCAGAACAGCTAAATGGTTTTCTTCTTGCTTGCCTCTCCTTTTGTTGCTCTGAGTTGTTCATGTGACCAGATGCTTTTCCATATTTAGATCCTTTAAATTGTTTTTCATCAGTGTTGCCTGAACCAACAATATTGGTATTTTTCTGACAGTTAAAACTTGACTGAAGTTCTCTGGTCTGTTTCCAGTCATCACTGTCATCAGTCTCACTTCCAGAACTGTCTGAACTCCTGCCACTGGTATCTGGTTGTAAATGACTGTTTGGACCCGAGTTGCTGGCTGGTTGTGGTCCTCCATCGTCCTCTCCATCATCTTCTGCTGTCAGTGTTCTGTGTACAGATGAGCTGCTGGCTACAGGCTCAGCCTCTGTGCTCTCATCACTTCCGCATTGATGAAGCTGTGATGACTCTGGTTTTTCATCATTTTCACTCTTCACAGGGACGGCAGTGAAACCAAACTTAGTGAGATCTGCCTCCTCCAGCTGCTGAAGCTGCTCTCCCTGCTGACTTATCCACAGCTTCTCTTCTTCTTTAATGTCCTCCTGGTCAACACTCAGATTCCATTCCTGGTGTTCAGGGAGAGTTTCTTCTTTAATCACCAACAACGGCTGCATGTCTGCAAAGAAAAAATACAATTAATTTAACAACAAATGTTAATGACAACACTCACTAAAATAAAGTATCAGTGGTGAGTTTGACCTGATGACAGTAAGTTATTACACTGATGGAACTGATAAAGTGGAAATGTACATCAGCATTTGTTTTAAATTTCACAAATTGTAATTCACATCTTGTCTTCCACAAATGACTATTGCAGTGTTTTATTTTCTGGATTGCTATAAAATATTGTTTGATGTCTACAGATGGTACAGAATTACTGTTGATCAAGTTTTGATGAAAACCAGGAGGTTTGATCACAGACATTCTGGCTTCCCTTCACCGACTCAAGCACTAGATTTCAAGATTTTGTTAGACATTTCAGGCTCTAAACCAGAGGTCTCAAACAGTCTTCTGAGACCTTCTCACTCAAAGTGATGTTAATCACTTTGAGCAGGTGAAATCAGTTAATCAGTGAAATCACCTGCTGGAGTGGGTGGTTGCACAGAAAGCCTGCACCCTCTTGGCCCTTTCTGGAACCGGTTTGAGACCTCTGCTCTAAACGGTCATGAACTCAACTATCTTGCTGAACTTGTTCAGCCTTATGTGCCTCCTCGTACCCTGTGGTCCTTGGATGCAGACTTGCTCTGTATCTCAAGGGTTAAAAAGAAGTCAGCAGGCTTCAGAGCCTTTTTTGCTGTGGTCTTATCAACAGCGTTCTTCCCCAACGCCTCGCTCTTTGCCTCCGATGCACTTACCGAGTGCAGTGGCTCGGTAAATGCCGCAGTGGGCCACTCACACCCCCGTGTCTACTGAATGGAGCTGCAGCCAACGTGGCACAAGTCCAGAGACTACGCTCGCTGTTTTAATGTGGAGCGGCTGGTGACACATGTTGCTGCAAGGACAGACTTATTGCGGCAAAATCCGCAGCACTGCACATCTCGGTAATCGGAGCCGCAGAGCTCCGTGGCCGCTGAGAGAGGTTTATATCTTTTTAATGACTTGGATTATTTGCGGGTCTCGCCTCCGTACCCTGCGATGGTAACACCGGAGGTGAGACAGTAGATTTTCAATGCGACACCACTCAAACGGGCGTATGAAAAAGTCCCCAAAAATAATTTTCAAGCACAAATAAAAGAAATGTGTACTCACCAAGCGTACTGCAAGACAATATGAAGTTTTAAAAAAATTAGAGCCTTCCATATAAGACAAGAAAAAGAAGAAAGAGGTGCAGATGCAAACTGACGTAAATCCACAAATTACAGTTGGCGCGCGCAATGCATGCTGGGAGAGGGTCTTCTCCCTGACATCTCGGCAGCGTCTCGGATGTTATGACAGTTTTGCGGAGGGCTAAATTTTAGCTGTAAATTTGTCATTTTAAAATGAAGATTTCTCCGTTGAATGACAGATCTGAGTTTGCACATTTACTTTACTACATTCAGAAGGATCTTATGTGTAAATATAAGTCATTTTTTGGTCCAAAGATCTGACTGCATTTATTTCAATGCAGGTCTACTTTAACAAAGACTGTTTCTGGGACTGGACTTCCATCACAGCCTCTCTTTCTCTTTTTCAAACACACACATTTGTTGTGTTTGAAAACACGTGTTGCCTTTAATTCTGATGTGTGCCATTATTACAGCAAACAAGTAATAATTGTGAACTAATTGCTGTCTGAGGTAACTGGAGTGTAAACGGAATTTCTCCACTGTGAGATCAATAAAGTATATCTAATCTAACATTTCTGCACACTTCCACATTTACACTATTCAGGTTGACATGTCACGTCTGGTCACAAAGCCGGCTATTAATAGTACGACGTTACCAAGGAAAAGTTCCCCAGTTTGGGTTGTTGATGGGAGCTGTAGAAAATAATGGATTTTATTTAATTAAGTCACGGTGATCTGAATTAATATTGCAGTGATGAATAGATTCTGTGAGTAAAGATAATTATTCTTGGTTTGCTCATAACCAGAGCTGCTCTTACTCGAGTACAACAGGTTACTGATGTTCACCTTTTACTGACAAGCATTGGATCAAAATAAACCAAACCTCTACATGCCAGAATACACAAATCACTGCCACCAGAATCCTTTCAGTTACTTTTGTTCATTTCTAAATACAAAGTCCCTGCTGATCTTGGACAAAGGGAGATGAAACATTGAGAACGGTGACATCACTTTCCTTCATTAAGAAATTATCCAGAGATTTTACATGCATCTTTCATCAAAATCCTCCTCATCCTGTTGTCTAAGTATTGACAGAATCTCTGGAGGAATACTAGAGGAGTAAAATATTTGACTGTTACAGTAACACATTATAAAATATCAGTAAGACAAACTAAGCTGAGTGAACAAACCTGTTCTGTAGGAGAGATTTGGAGGATTAAAAACAGCATCCAGCCCTTTACCTCTTTTGTTCTCTTCTTTTAAATGACACATTTCTTCTTCCTGGTCTGTGATCATTCCCTCATCAGCAGGTGTTTGCTGTAGTTTCAACGTGTCCCTCAGCTGTTGGACTTCAGACATGTTTGTAGAAAGACTTTAAAACACACAAAAGAAAGAGAGAGTCAACGACCAAGTGGAGGAAAGACTAAAAACAGGCCGATTTAACCATCTGCTGCTGCTCTGCTGCCCAGGCTGACCAATCACAAGTGTGAGACAACAGCGAAATGTCCCTGTGCTGGGACAGACGTTCTAAAGCAGGAGACACCAACCCTGTTCCCAGACATCACCAGATATGAAGGTTTTCCTAAAGTTCCGCTCACACAGCACTAAGGAAGGACAACAAAGCCCAAACGAAAGTCCCAAATCTGGACTTTCGTTGGCATCATTTAACCTTTGCTCAGCTTCGTTGCTGCAGCTGGCACTTTGTCAAAGTTTTTAAACTCATAAAATTTGAACGAATGCTGTCAACAACCGTATTTTGTTTTGCTGTCATTTTTGTCAATTTCTTATTGTGTGTTTAGTTTTTGTAACATTAGCATTTTGTTTGACCATGTTAATCCTCGTTGGACCTCACATGTCCGACGGATTGAACGAACGCAACAACATCTGAATTAATAACTAAAGCCTCGATGAACTGAATGAAGCATTCTTGTAAAGCAACGTTTTCATACAGTAACAACAGCGTTAAGAACGTTTTATCAACTATGTACGCATGTTTCAAACATTTGTGACTAACCTGCGTGTGCACGTAGCCTTCGTCTGACACGGACAGTTTCCTGTTACTAGTGCCATGGACGGTGATGATCCCCAGCATTGGGACGAGCCAGCCTGCCTTATCAACGAGTGCGAGATAGCTGTTCTTGAGGCCAAAGTTGACGACGACGAATTCATTGTGAACATGTACCAATGGCAAAGGGGCAGCAACAGAGATCAAATCAAATCAATTTTATTTATATAGCGCCAAATCACAACAAACAGTTGCCCCAAGGCGCTTTATATTATAAGGCAAAAGCCATACAATAATTACAGAAAAACCCCAACGGTCAAAACGACCCCCTGTGAGCAAGCACTTGGCGACAGTGGGAAGGAAAAACTCCCTTTTAACAGGAAGCAACCTCCAGCAGAACCAGGCTCAGGGAGGGGCAGTCTTCTGCTGGGACTGGTTGGGGCTGAGGGAGAAAATCAGGAAAAAGACATACTGTGGAAGAGAGCAGAGATCAATCACTAATGATTAAATGCAGAGTGGTGCATACAGAGTGTAGCGGAAAGCTGTGATTATACAAATCACCACCTTCAGTTTGCAGTAAGATGGGGTTGGAATTCCCTTAAACAGAGATAAAACCCCCTACAGCCAGGCCTGGTATATCTCCAGGTGTCAAAGAAGAGACTTTCAAGCCAGGCACGGCTTGGATCTGTCAACAAACCCCCAACACTTTAAGGATTTAAGATTAACCAAAAAGCATTCTCCACATAGCTGTGAACTCTTATCAGTTACCCAAAACCAGATGCACGCTCAACGCCCTTTACCGCCCTGTTGGATAAATATAAACTTTAACCATGGAGCAAGAGCGACCCCTGTGGGACGATTTGGGAAGAGCAGGCTACGGTCGTCCGGCAAACCTCAAAATGTCCCGACTACAGTTTAAAGGGAATGTCATTATATTGTCTGTAACAAAAAAAAGAAGGAAAGGAAACATGTCTTATTTCTTTATACATGCATGAAAGTTTTATATTTGATGTTATGCTTTGCTTATTTGGAAATGTTTACTTAATGTGTTTTATACACAATATATATGTGTGGTATATAATTTCAGGTCAACAGTTTCAAGATTTATTCTGCAAGATGATTTGGTTTCAAAGCGGAATGTTGGAACCTCGCTGTTTTATATATATAAAAATTAGACAAAGGACCCCAGAAATTACATTACACCGAATTCTTGGGGGTGGAGCTTATTAACCCTGTTAAAAGAGCCCGCGCCCGAGAACGCCTCTCTCTTTTTCCTTACGCTCTCTTTCCTCTATCATCTTTTCTTTTCCTTGGGTAAAGATGCCGCCTAAAGCCGTCATTTACGACCCTTTGTCTGAATCCACGTGCTACCTAAGATTTCCATTCTTGATGGCTTACCGACAAGAATTTACTATATTTCTTTTCGACAGATAACTTTTGCGACCTTTATCAAGTTAAAGCGCTGGACATGTTAAGTTCTCCTTTTTTGAATTCCAAATTAAAATACTTTTCTTCATAAAAATCCAAATTCCTTTTTTGTCGAACCTTTTTCTTCTGAAGTCAACTCTTTTTGCATTGAATTGTGATTCGACCAAGCTTCCAAAAGACGACAACGAAAGACGAATTTTTGATTTTTGATAGAGAATAAAGACGCTCAAACTTTTATTCTGACGAGGCCGAGCGGGTCGGACCGACAGAACCTTTGTCAAGGTCCTCGACGAGGCTGTGTGGTAGACAGAGCGTCGACTGAACCAGACGATTCCAGCATCGGACCTCACGAAGACAGCGCAAAGTAAGACCAGGCTATGTTGTCAGATAAACAGAGTGGCTTTATTTAACTCTATTTAAAATCATTAACTCTCTCTCAGGTTGACAAATACCAAAGTAAACTACCGGTTAAATTAGGACGAATTTTACTCTACAACTCCCGCTACGAAACCAAACGATCAGAACATCGTATAATCATTGCTAATTGATGCCGTCAGAACAAATTGATCACTGTGATATGTCTTGTTATTTAACTCCTGCCAGGGTTAAATAAATATCTTAAACTCGTGACGTTGTCTGATTTTTGTATGGTTTTACAAAGGGTGTCAGATCAGACCTGCGGAGCTTACGCCTAAAGAAGTTTGAGACTGATTAATTAAACTGATTAATTAAGTGCTGCCCCCAACTTCAAATTATCCGCCAGTGATCATTTTCAATATTCCAAGACATTATTATATTCACCCTGTAGACCCCTCCTTTCTCTACAAGAGCAAAAAGAGAAAGAAACACTCAGTGCATCATGGGAACCCCCCAGCAGTCTAAGTCTATAGCAGCATAACTAAGGGATGGTTCAGGGTCACCTGATCCAGCCCTAACTATAAGCTTTAGCAAAAAGGAAAGTTTTAAGCCTAATCTTAAAAATAGAGAGGGTGTCTGTCTCCCTGATCTGAATTGGGAGCTGGTTCCACAGGAGAGGAGCCTGAAAGCTGAAGGCTCTGCCTCCCATTCTACTCTTACAAACCCTAGGAACTACAAGTAAGCCTGCAGTCTGAGAGCGAAGTGCTCTTTTGGGGTGATATGGTACTATGAGGTTCCTAAGATAAGATGGGACCTGATTATTCAAAACCTTATAAGTAAGAAGAAGAATTTTAAATTCTATTCTAGAATTAACAGGAAGCCAATGAAGAGAGGCCAATATGGGTGAAATATGCTCTCTCCTTCTAGTCCCCGTCAGTATTCTAGCTGCAGCATTTTGAATTAACTGAAGGCTTTTCAGGGAACTTTTAGGACAACCTGATAATAATGAATTACAATAGTCTAGCCTAAATGAAATAAATGCATGAATTAGTTTTTCAGCATCACTCTGAGACAAGACTTTTCTAATTTTAGAGATATTGCGCAAATGCAAAAAAGCAGTCCTACATATTTGTTTAATATGCGCATTGAATGACATATCCTGATCAAAAATGACTCCAAGATGTCTCACAGTATTACTAGAGGTCAGGGTAATGCCATCCAGATTAAGGTTCTGGTTAGACACCATATTTCTAAGATTTGTGGGGCCAAGTACAATAACTTCAGTTTTATCTGAATTTAAAAGCAGGAAATAAGTCATCCATGTCTTTATGTCTGAAAGACATTCCTGCAGTTTAACTAATTGGTGTGTGTCCTCTGGCTTCATGGATAGATAAAGCTGGGTATCATCTGCGTAACAATGAAAATTTAAGCAATGCTTTCTAATAATACTGCCTAAGGGAAGCATGTATAAAGTGAATAAAATTGGTCCTAGCACAGAACCTTGTGGAACTCCATAATTAACCTTAGTCTGTGAAGAAGACTCCCCATTTACATTAACAAATTGTAATCTATTAGATAAATGTGATTCAAACCACCACAGCGCAGTGCCTTTAATACCTATGGCATGCTCTAATCTCTGTAATAAAATTTTATGGTCAACAGTATCAAAAGCAGCGCTGAGGTCTAACAGGACAAGCACAGAGATGAGTCCACTGTCTGAGGCCATAAGATCATTTGTAACCTTCACTAATGTTGTTTCTGTACTATGATGAATTCTAAAACCTGACTGAAACTCTTCAAACAGACCATTCCTCTGCAGATGATCAGTTAGCTGTTTTACAACTACCCTTTCAATGATTTTTGAGAGAAAAGGAAGGTTGGAGATTGGCCTATAATTAGCTAAGATAGCTGGGTCAAGTGATGGCTTTTTAAGTAATGGTTTAATTACTGCCACCTTAAAAGCCATTAATGGTAGGGCTTCCTTGAGCAGCCTGGTAGGAATGGGGTCTCAGACATGTTGATGGTTTGGAGGAAGTAACTAATGAAAATAACAGAACAATCGGAGAGAGTCTAACCAAATACAAGCATTGCTGAAAGCAGCCAAAGGTAACGATATGTCTTTGGGATGGTTATGAGTAAGTTTGTAAGTTTTATGAGTAAGTCATTACTAGTTAAAGTTAAAGGAATACTCGGCTCAATAGAGCTCTGACTCTTTGTCAGCCTGGCTACAGTGTTGAAAAGAAACCTGGGGTTGTTCTTATTTTCTTCAATTAGTGATGAGTAGTAAGATGTCCTAGCTTTACGGAGGGCTTTTTTATAGAGCAACAGACTCTTTTTCCAGGCTAAGTGAAGATCTTCTAAATTAGTGAGACGCCATTTCCTCTCCAACTTACAGGTTATCTGCTTTAAGCTATGAGTTTGAGAGTTATACAACGGAGTCAGGCACTACTGATTTAAGGCTCTCTTTTTCAGAGGAGCTACAGCATCAAAAGTTGTGCTCAATGAGGACGTGAAACTATTGAGGAGATAATCTATCTCACTCACAGGGTTTAGGTAGCTACTCTGCACTGTTAGTATATGGCATTGGAGAACATAACAAAGAAGGAATCATATCCTTAAACCTAGTTACAGCGCTTTCCGAAAAACTTCTACTGTAATGAATCTTATTGCCCACTGCTGGGTAGTCAATTAAAGTAAATGTTATTAAGAAATGATCAGACAGAAGTGGGTTTTCAGGGAATACTGTTAAGTATTCAATTTTCATACCATAAGTCAGAACAAGATCTAAAGTATGATTAAAGTGGTGGGTGGACTCATTTACATTTTGAGCGAAGCCAATTGAGTCTAATAATAGATTAAATGCAGTGTTGAGGCTGTCATTCTCAGCATCTATGTGGATATTAAAATCGCCCACTATAATTATCTTATCTGAGCTAAGCACTAAGTCAGACAAAAGGTCTGAAAATTCACAGAGAAACTCACAGTAACGACCAGGAGGACGATAGATAACAACAAATAAAACTGGTTTTTGGGACTTCCAATTTGGATGGACAAGACTAAGAGCCAAGCTTTCAAATGAATTAAAGCTCTGTCTGGGTTTTTGATTAATTAATAAGCTGGAATGGAAGATTGCTGATAATCTTCCGCCTCGGCCCGTGCTACGAGCATTCTGGCAGTTAGTGTGACTCGGGGGAGTTGACTCATTTAAACTAACATATTCATCCTGCTGTAACCAGGTTTCTGTAAGGCAGAATAAATCAATATGTTGATCAATTATTATATCATTTACTAACAGGGACTTAGAAGAGAGAGACCTAATGTTTAATAGACCACATTTAACTGTTTTAGTCTGTGGTGCAGTTGAAGGTGCTATATTATTTTTTCTTTTTGAATTTTTATGCTTAAATAGATTTTTGCTGGTTATTGGTGGTCTGGGAGCAGGCACCGTCTCTATGGGGATGGGGTAATGAGGGGATGGCAGGGGGAGAGAAGCTGCAGAGAGGTGTGTAAGACTACAACTCTGCTTCCTGGTCCCAACCCTGGATAGTCACAGTTTGGAGGATTTAAGAAAATTGGCCAGATTTCTAGAAATGAGAGCTGCTCCATCCAAAGTGGGATGGATGCCATCTCTCCTAACAAGACCAGGTTTTCCCCAGAAGCTTTGCCAATTATCTATGAAGCCCACCTCATTTTTTGGACACCACTCAGACAGCCAGCAATTCAAGGAGAACATGCGGCTAAACATGTCACTCCCGGTCCGATTGGGGAGGGGCCCAGAGAAAACTACAGAGTCCGACATTGTTTTTGCAAAGTTACACACCGATTCAATGTTAATTTTAGTGACCTCCGATTGGCGTAACCGGGTGTCATTACTGCCGACGTGAATTACAATCTTACCAAATTTACGCTTAGCCTTAGCCAGCACTTTCAAATTTCCTTCAATGTCGCCTGCTCTGGCCCCCGGAAGACAACTGACTATGGTTGCTGGTGTCGCTAACTTCACATTTCTCAAAACAGAGTCGCCAATAACCAGAGTTTGATCCTCAGCGGGTGTGTCGTCGAGTGGGGAAAAACGGTTAGAAATGTGAACGTGTTGGCGGTGTACACGGGGCTTCTGTTTAGAACTACGCTTCCTCCTCACAGTCACCCAGTCGGCCTGCTTTCCCGGCTGCTCGGGATCTGCCAGAGGGAAACTAACAGCGGCTAAGCTACCTTGGTCCGCACCGACTACAGGGGCCTGGCTAGCTGTAGAATTTTCCATGGTGCGGAGCTGAGTCTCCAATTCGCCCAGCCTGGCATCCAAAGCTACGAATAAGCTACACTTATTACAAGTACCATTACTGCTAAAGGAGGCCGAGGAATAACTAAACATTTCACACCCAGAGCAGAAAAGTGCGGGAGAGATAGGAGAAGCCGCCATGCTAAACCGGCTAAGAGCTAGTAGCTGCGCTAAGCTAGCGGATTCCTAAAAACACACAAAGTGAATAATGTGTAAATAATTTAGAGGTGATTCAGCAGAGGGAGTGCTTTAGTTAAGGCACGTGAAGATTACACTGTGAAACAAATCGTTATCTAGTTAACTAGATCAATCTAACTGTGCAGATTAAACAGCTAACAGATACAGAAAAACACCGCTGTGCTCCGGAACAGGAAGTGATACAATACCGCAGTGAGAGCCAACCACCAGTAGAGGCAAGCAAGAGCTCACACATAAAAAATACTTAAAGACTGTACTTTAAGAACATGACTGTGTTCTTGTTCTGGGGGTTGATAAGGTTAGACCTTATTTGTGTGAAGCGCCTTGAGGCAACTTTGTTGTGATTTGGTGCCATATAAATGAAACTATATTGAAATTAAAGAACATGCTCCAGTGTGCCATCGTGGTGCAGCTTAGTTAAAATTTCCATACCAATTGTTCAGTTTGTGATAAAAGCATAAAATTTGACACACACATTCTAAATTAACTTGTGTTTATTTTCCGATATGGAGACATCCTGGAGCTGACCTCTAATGAGCTACAGGGGTCAGTAAATAATTACACAGGGATCAAAATTTAAAAATGCTCCAATCATGTTGAAAACTATACCACATTATTTATCTGATCATAAAGATTCCGAAAAGGCATAGTTTGGACTATCTATGACTGAATGTGCTGGAGTTATGGGATAAAAACAGTAAAAATGGTGACAAAGGTCAGTTTCAGTTTGTACAGGGGTCAAAAGTTAAAGCTGTTCCAATTTTGGTAAAAAATGATGCAAATTATTTTTTGGGTTGATAGGGTTCTAAAAAGAAATAGTTTGCACCATCTGTCCTGCTTAGTTATCATGTTACGGAGTAACAGGTCACATCACAGAATCCAACGGATGTCAACGTTTGACCTTTACTTTGGAGACCAAACATTCAGCACAGTCAAAACTAGTGGTGTTAAGCTCGAGTCAGGCTGCTCGACACAGCATCGAGCTTTGTGAACCAGAAGTGTCAGTGAGCAGCGTTTCGAGCACGCCCCCATCACGTGACCACTGCGAGCGAGGCCTCGTTACGTCACACCACGTGTCGAACTTCGCGGAAAATATGAATAATCTGGGCATGTCAATACGACCCGCCAAGTATTTAAATGAGATCTGAATCGCGGCTCAAACCGTGGGTTTGTGAGAGGACGAGATTGCTAGTGACACTGTTATTACCAATTAGCACGTAAATCGGAGGCAAGGAAAGCATTAGTTTATATTTAGGTCTTGTTTAGAGTTAACTTAGTATAGTTAGCTACATACACATAGGATCTAACATAGACAGACACACACCAAACACAACATATAAAACATTTATTCACACAGTACATCAACACCGGTTATACGTTAGACTATATATTATAGGTAGATCAGAGACTGAGCTGAGTGACTGAAGAGCTGTGATTTAGTTTAAGTGAAAGGTGTGAGAAAGGTGAGTGTGTGTGTGAGAGAGAGTGAGTCGTGGTGAGGAAGGGACATGGAGGAGCCAGTTCCAAAAAGAGCACAATCAATTGATTGGGAGCACTTTGATCTAATAAGTCCCAAAAAGGACAAGTGCTTGATTTGTGCTCAAGAGCTGACGTACAGTAACAATATGTCTTCAATGACACCTGAGGTCCAAACATCCCGAGACATCAATGGCTGCTGCTTCTGGTGCTGCTCCTGGAGCAGGAATCAGGCCATGTAAGATATAGTTTATTCTTTATCTAAGATTAAAACATACTCATCAACAAAAATAGCTCAGCATGTCATACTGTATTTCCATTAAAGGCAGACGAGCTGATTTGGATGAGACACTGGTGGACTATGTTGTGGAAGATGCACAACCGTTCAAAATAGTGGAGAGCAAAGCCTTCAGGGCTTTACTACAAAGGTTTGACCCAACATATGCCTACCTCCAGAGGAGAAGACCTGCTCAAATACTGGGCGACACGAGTTGCAGTCTATCCCAATTTACAGAGAATGGCAAAGAAATATTTGTTGATGCCAGCAACATCAGTGCCTTGCGAGTGGGTCTTCTCCAAAGCTGGAGAGGTGGTGAGGCAGAAGAGGAGCCGATTAAAGTCCAGCACCGTTGAAATTATTCTTTTTTTTTTTTATAATAAAAATTGTTGAAAGTTGCACAATCACCGTCTCCTATCCCCTCTATTCTAATTTACAAATTACAGCAACATAAGCACCATTTGCAGAAGCACATGCCTTTCTCACTTTTCCCGTCACATTTTATCCAAATATAGTTTGAGGAATGATAACACAAATCTACATATAGTCTACAATAAAGGCTTTCATAACTATTATGTGTGCATCTGTAGGGACTATTTATTACATTAAAAAAGACAATAATACATATGACATTTTATTATTATTATTTTCCAAGAACAAACCACATCAGTCATGAATTAATGCAAACATTTGTCAGGGCACTCGCTCAAGGTAATTTTCAAAACAATCCAGCAGATGTCACCCTTCAAACTGTATCAAACGCATCGAAGCAGTGTGTCGATTTTCAGCCAGTTGTGTTGCAGTGACTCATTGGTTCATGAGGCTTCGAAATTGCCATCACTAGTCAAAACTATTCCATTTAAGATTCCATTGAAAATCAGTTTAGTATTCAGAGTTACGATGGATTGTTCTAATAAACAGCAGCGGTCGATGCAGCGTCTCCTCTTTATAATGTCTATGTTCAACTCGTTCTACTGATAGATCACACCTGTGTTAAAGGAATTGTCACTTATTAAAAAAAGCTGCATTAGACATAAAAATCAGTCTGGTGTTAGCAGGGTTATTCCATGGAACATCAACAAATTTCAAACAATTTAAGCAAAATTATCTGAGAAAACAGAGTGAACAACCCGGCTATACTAAAATACAAAATGAAGGAAATGGAGCAAAATCGAGCCTAATAATCATGAAATGAGGGTAAAAAGTAATGAAATGGACTGACTCCAAATATGATTGAATGTGATTCAATTAATTACTTTTATTTTATTACTTTAAGCGAAATGGGACTGATAACGAAACGGGGGTTAAACAGAGAGAAATGGAGCAGACTGACTTATTGACTGAGGTTCCATCTCTTCAACACCAGATGGCGCACCTGCCCCAACTACATGAACTGAGCTCATCTCACAAAAACAAAAGCTAAAGAATTAAATCAAAGTAATTATTTGGAGTCAGTCTGGTTCAATCTGCTCCATTTCGTTACATTTTATCCTCATTTCGTGATTATCAGGACCCAAACACCCTAAACTTGAAAATCGTCATGACGGCGCTGATGCAAGGCCACGTTTCATTGTTTAAACAGACCTGAATACAAAAGTTTAGTGGACAAACCTGCTCTGGACCAGAGAACTTCAGGCTTGAAAACAGCTTCCAGCACGTTGACTAGTTTCTTCTCTTCTTTAAATCCACTCGTTTCTTCTTGCTGCTCTGCGATCTGTTTGTTTCTACCAACTAAAATATCTCAACATTAGCAACAGTTAGCCGCTGTTTCAACAACCTTCTCAGCTCTTCCATCTTTTCACACTAACTTCACCTTTTCTTCTTCTTCCGGTTTACTGTCGACCTTTGTGCTTCTGGAGCTCTTTAAAAAACTTATTCGAGGATCACAGAGTGAAGTTTGATCTGTTCAGAGAAGAGTTTCCAGCGTCTCCAGCTAACTAGCTTTAGCTTCTTCTTCTTCTTCTTTGTATTTCCGGCAGACTGGGTACGGCTAGTGCATTGCTGCCCCCCACTTGTCAGAATGTGCACCTAGAAAACACAAGGAATTATCTGCCCTACAGTTTATTTTAACACCCTGTGCTCCTCAGGAAGTTTATGACTGCCATTGCCGTCTCTTTAGGGGAAGCTCCTTGACCTAGAATGGTCCTGGATGTAAGCACACAGAACATATCTTTTCTTTGCTCTGCATAAGCAGAACAATGCAAAATAAAATGAGTCACTGTTTCAGGGACATCATAAAATTCACAAAGGCCATCTTTGTGTTTTCCAATGAGGAACAACCCACTAGCCAACCCACAATGGCCCAGCCGGAGACGAGTCAGCTTGACATCATCCTGCCGAGAGAGGCCAGATCTTATAATGGTGCCATTAACTGAAGGAACAATACCATGTGACTTTCTTCCCCTAATTTCAGCATCCCACATTTGCTGCCACTGCTTTCCTATGGCATCCATAACAAAAGAGCGACACTCAGTTCTCCCAAAAGGCACTTTAAAATGAGTGCTCACTTCTTTTAAGCTTGCCTTAGCAAGGCCATCTGCAATTTCATTGCCTTCAACTCCAACATGAGCCGGCACCCACAGAAAAGCCACGTCAAAACCCACCACCTCTAACCTGTATATTGTAATCAAAATTTCATCAATAATGTCTGGTCGAGCTTTATAAGCCTCACCTCCTTCCAGGGCCATCAGAGATGACAAAGAGTCAGTGCAAATCACTGCACTCTTGACTCCACTTTCCTCAAGCCACCACAACACCAACAAAATTGCAGTTAATTCATCTGAGAAGAAAGACAGGCCGTCCGGAAGGCGGTGACTCTGTCGAAGGTCAAGATGGGGTACATAAAACCCAAAACCAACATTGTTACTATTTGGGTCGTTAGAACCATCTGTGAATATTCTAACTACACCATTCCAATTATTTCCAAGATGGATACTCACATGAGATGCCAAGCTTTCCTTGGACCCATTCTTTAACAAATGACTTATTGTCAGATCAATATTTGGCTCACGCCAAAGCCAAGGAGGAATCTGGAGCCAGAGCACAGGGGGCACAATTCCCTTGTTATAAAAGGGAAGTTCCTGGATATGATTTTTTATGCAATGCAAATAGGGTTTCCTTACAGTCTTACTCATACCCTGACTAAATTCCCAACAATCATTTAGCACAGTAGTTGAGATGAGTGAACTACCAGACCCCTTTAATTTAACAATATAATTAAAGGTCACCTTTTTCCTATGCAGGCTCAGAGGAATCTCTCCCGCCTCCACTTACAGAGCTGGAATTGGTGTTGTCCTCATGGCCCCAGTGCAAAGTCTCAAGGCTCTAGCCTGGACAACATCTAACTTTGCCAGTACTGACTGAGCAGCAGAACCATACACCACACACCCGTAGTCAAAGATAGAACGGATCATCGCCCGATAAATCATTAACTGCACTTCCCTATCTGCACCCCAGGATGAGCCTGTGAGACATCTCAAAATATTTATAATCTTGCAACACTTACCCACCATTTTCTGTACATGCTCCCCATATGTCAGTTTTTCATCCAGCCATATACCAAGAAATTTGAACACTTGCACTCTCTCAATAAGTTCACCATACAGTTTTAAGCTGTGATTGCCAATGTTCCTTTTCCTTCCAAAGATGACAAATTTAGACTTGGACACAGACAGTCTAAAGCCCCACTTGTCTGCCCAGCATTGTACTTTATCCAATGCAGACTGTATCTGACAGAAGAGGAATTGAACATTTCTACCTCTTTTCCAAAGAGCACCATCATCTGCAAACAGAGACTTTCCAAAGCTCTCTCCCACCGCTTCAAACATATCATTGATCATGACATTGAACAGAAACACCCCCCAACACGGACCTCTATACTGCGCTCACTCAAGAAGTTTTTGATCCAATTAAACATTCTGCCAGTAATCCCTGCATCGAATCGTTTAAAGAGAAGTCCCTCTTTCCAGAGCATATCGTATGCTTTTTCGATATCTAAAAACACAGCTAAGACAGATTCCCGGTTAGCTAATGCCTTTTTTATTTCACTGTCCAGGACTACCACTGAGTCCATAGTGGCCTTGCCCTGCCTAAAGCCATTTTGAGCAGGAGTAAAATACCCTCCCTTTTCCAGTTTATAAACTAGTCTATCCGTTACCATCCTCTCCATGATCTTACACAAAACAGGAGTTAAAGCAATAGGCCTGTATGACAGAGGATTACTCACCTCTTTACCTGGCTTTAAGATGGGTACAATGACAGCATGCCTCCAGTCCAGAGGAAGCCGTCCGTCCCCCCCACAAAGTGTTGATTAGACACAACATCTCATCTAACATGTCATCATTCAAATGCTGAAAGAGTTCATACCCCAGTCCATCCTTTCCAGGTGCTGTGTGGTTTCCTTTCCTTATAGCCCTTGTGAGCTCCTTCATAGAGAAGAAAAGGTTAGTAGGATCACTGTTATCTTCACTATAATTTAACTTAAAGCTTTCTTGTGCCAGCCGAGTATTCCTAATACTCATAGCTTCACCGCTGATATTATCTTTGCTGTGCACACTTTGGAAAGTCTTCCCTAGGAACTCAGCCTTTTCATTGTTCCCTACGGCCACTGCAGCTCCCTCTTTCAAAACAGGGATAGATACCCCTCTATTGATGCCGGTCATACGATGGATCATGCCCCACACTTGTTTAATTGAAGTTTGGGATCCCAAGGTACCACAGTACTTCTGCCAACTCTCTTTCTTTGCCTGCTTAATGACCCTTCTGGCCTTAGCTCTACACCTTTGAAACTCAACGACATTAGGGTCAGTTGGGTACTTCCTAAGTTTTCTATATGCGTTATTGCGTGCTGTGACAGCATCAGCACAGGCTTTAGTCCACCAAGGTATGATTTTCTTTTTTTTCCTCTGCTCCCTCTTTGGAACAGATTTTTCAGCAGCTGCCCTGACAGCACTTCAAAAGGACTCACAGTAATCCTCCAGGCTTCCTTTACTGTTTACACTGTTACTCACCTCCAATAGACACTCATTAAATTTATCCCAATCCCCTCTCTTAAAATTAAATTCATCTAGAACTAGTTCATCTTCAATCCGCAGGGATCTGTTAAATCCAGTCAAAATGGGAAAGTGATCACTCCCCATGGTGCAACTGCCAAACACATCCCATTCCCCACATCTTGCAAGTTCAGGGGAAGCGAAAGTTAAATCAATGCATGATGTTGACTTGTTCCTTATATCAAATCTGGTAGGTCTACCATCATTCAGAACTACTAAACCATGCCGGTCCATAAAGTCTGACCCATTTGAATCCTTCTTCTCACTGCCCCACAAGGGGTTGTGCGCGTTAAAGTCGCCTGCCCAGACCACTAGGGGTCGCACTTGACTCCTTATATGATCCAGTTTATTTATGTCAAGTGGCAAACATGGATTGTAAAAGTTCACAACTGCAAACCTCCCGGTAGCTGACCAGACTTCAATCACTACAATATATTTTATGCTTTGCGCAAAGGAGGAGAGTAGGAGAGGGCAGTAGCAGCTTGTACGTGCTCAGCTCCAAAGCTCTCCTAAAGTCTCCTCCTCTGCCTCTGCTTTTTATTTAGTTCACCAACATGAGAAAAAACAAACAAGAACAGTCAGAAAGTGGTGACACATGAGTCATGTCTGCATGGGGGAGATAACAAAGCAAGGTAGCGGCTGGAACCTTCCATTCTTGCAACATGAGCCTTGTGGCTTGTCAAGACAGGATAAGGCACTTCATGAAAAATGCAGACAAACAAGTTTTTCTTTTTAAAACATCCTCTTCTCACAAAGAGGAAAAGTACACATAGTCATAAAAGGAAATAAATGATAATATAAGCATGAACTATATAAAATCCTTGACATAATCCTCCCTGTTTATCGTTTATTTACATGAGTTTGTCATGTCCAAAACACACTTCAATAGAAAATTTGTCCACTTTAACCACTTGTCTTATTACATTTTCAGCTAAAGCTTCATAGGCTAAGAGTGTGTTAACTCATCACGCCAACAGTTCAAACTTAAACTGGAGTTGTGGGCTTTTCAATATCTGTTGTGTGCTGGGGTGTTTGGCTGGCTTTGTTTTTGTTTTCTGTTTCTCCCACCAGGTGGTATGCATTCAGGTCTGAGTGGCTGAGCATTAGGACCTCACCCTGAACACCTGAGGCTTATTTTTACATGCAGGTCATCAGGACTCACAGCTGTGGTGTATTCTGTCTTGATCAGAGATTGCTGCACTTAAACCTTGAATGCACAGTGTGTGATTGCCAGAGACTCGACCTTGTGAGCAGACGTGTGAGATCGACGTCGGGAGAACAATCTCACCATTACGGACGCAGAGACCTGAAGAGTGTGAGACCTCACCCAATCCTCCTTCACAGACTGTGGCGTCAAACCTGGAGCGGTCTCTGCGTCCGTAATGGTGAGATTCTTCATGAAGTGCCTTATCCTGTCTTGACAAGCCACAAGGCTCATGTTGCAAGAATGGAAGGTTCCAGCTGCTACCTTGCTTTGTTATCTCCCCCATGCAGACATGACTCATGTGTCACCACTCCCTGACTGTCCTTGTTTGTTTTTTTCTCATGTTGGTGAACTAAATAAAAAGCTGAGGCAGAGGAGGAGACTTTAGGAGAGCTTTGGAGCTGAGCACGTACAAGATGCTACTGCCCGCTCCTACTCTCCTCCTTTGCGCAAAGCATAAAATATATTTGCATCTCTCTGACTGGTTTCTTTACAGTGTCTGTGACTCTCATTTCTTTAAAACAGGGTGCGGACCCAACACTGTCAATGGAGGATCTGGTGAGGGGATTGGAAGGAGCTAAGGTGGTGGATGCGACCCGGATAAGGGTATTCAGAGAGGGTGTTAAAAGGGACACAGCTACCGTCATTTTGAGTTTTGAGGGAGATGCCCTTCCTGAGAAAGTCTATGAGGGTTGTCTAGCATTCAGGGTACAGCCGTACAGGAGACCTCCGTTAAGATGCTTTAAATGCCAGCGCTATGGGCACATTGCTGCTGCCTGCAGGGGGGAGCGCAGATGTGGAAAGTGCGGGGGCAACCACGATTTTGCTGAATGCAGGGTAGCTGCCCTAAGATGTGGAAGTTGTGGAGGTGGTCATATTGCTGGCAACAGAGAGTGTGAACACTACAGGCAAGCAGTGAAAGTCCAGAACTATAGAGAAGTTAATGAAGGTGTAAGTTATGCTGATGCTCTGAAGCAGGTGAAGCAGGGTGCCCCTGTGGCCACTGCCACCCCTACTTCTCCAGTTGTTGCGGTGGTGGTAAGCACTGTAACATTCCTAGTGGTTATTGCTGAAGTATTGTGCACTTCAAAGAAGGCTAAAAATAACTCTGACTTTGTCCGAGCTGTGTCTGAAGGTGCGCGCAAGATCTTTGGGATCACATGCATTAGTCCAGAGGATTTGTACAATATGATTTTTGGAAAGGACAAGGGGCAGACAGGCACTGAATCGCAAGATGGGGATAGTAGGTCTACTTAGCTTTATGGTGCTGTTCCATAATATCTTCCAATGGAATGCGCGGAGTCTCGTTGCTAACGGGCAGGAGCTCAAGGGATTTATTGCTGCTTTCAATGAGGACCATATGCCGAAAATAGCTTGTATTCAAGAAACTTGGTTAAAGCCGTGCTTAGATTTTGTTATCCCTGGTTTTGTCTGTTTTTGTAAGGATAGAATTACATTGGATGGGGGTTGTGCCACGTTTATTGCACAAGGCGTTCAGCATCGCAGACTAAATATTGAGACAGATCTGGAGTGTGTAGTGATTGAAGTCTGGTCAGCTACTGGGAGGTTTGCAGTTGTGAACTTTTACAATCCATGTTTGCCACTTGACATAAATAAACTGGATCATATAAGGAGTCAAGTGCGACCCCTAGTGGTCTGGGCAGGCGACTTTAACGCGCACAACCCCTTGTGGGGCAATGAGAAGAAGGATTCAAATGGGTCAGACTTTATGGACCGGCATGGTTTAGTAGTTCTGAATGATGGTAGACCTACCAGATTTGATATAAGGAACAAGTCAACATCATGCATTGATTTAACTTTCGCTTCCCCTGAACTTGCAAGATGTGGGGAATGGGATGTGTTTGGCAGTTGCACCATGGGGAGTGATCACTTTCCCATTTTGACTGGATTTAACAGATCCCTGCGGATTGAAGATGAACTAGTTCTAGATGAATTTAATTTTAAGAGAGGGGATTGGGATAAATTTAATGAGTGTCTATTGGAGGTGAGTAACAGTGTAAACAGTAAAGGAAGCCTGTAGGATTACTGTGAGTCCTTTTGAAGTGCTGTCAGGGCAGCTGCTGAAAAATCTGTTCCAAAGAGGGAGCAGAGGAAAAAAAAGAAAATCATACCTTGGTGGACTAAAGCCTGTGCTGATGCTGTCACAGCACGCAATAACGCATATAGAAAACTTAGGAAGTACCCAACTGACCCTAATGTCGTTGAGTTTCAAAGGTGTAGAGCTAAGGCAAGAAGGGTCATTAAGCAGGCAAAGAAAGAGAGTTGGCAGAAGTACTGTGGTACCTTGGGATCCCAAACTTCAATTAAACAAGTGTGGGGCATGATCCATCGTATGACCGGCATCAATAGAGGGGTATCTATCCCTGTTTTGAAAGAGGGAGCTGCAGTGGCCGTAGGGAACAATGAAAAGGCTGAGTTCCTAGGGAAGACTTTCCAAAGTGTGCACAGCAAAGATAATATCAGCGGTGAAGCTATGAGTATTAGGAATACTCGGCTGGCACAAGAAAGCTTTAAGTTAAATTATAGTGAAGATAACAGTGATCCCACTAACCTTTTCTTCTCTATGAAGGTGCTCACAAGGGCTATAAGGAAAGGAAACCACACAGCACCTGGAAAGGATGGACTGGGGTATGGACTCTTTCAGCATTTGAATGATGACATGTTAGATGAGATGTTGTGTCTAATCAACACTTTGTGGGGGGGATGGACGGCTTCTTCGGGACTGGAGGCATGCTGTCATTGTACCCGTCTTAAAGCCAGGTAAAGAGGTGAGTAATCCTCTGTCATACAGGCCTATTGCTTTAACTCCTGTTTTGTGTAAGATCATGGAGAGGATGGTAACGGATACACTAGTTTATAAACTGGAAAAGGGAGGGTATTTTACTCCTGCCCAAAATGGCTTTAGGCAGGGCAAGGCCACTATGGACTCAGTGGTAGTCCTGGACAGTGAAATAAAAAAGGCATTAGTTAACCGGGAATCTGTCTTAGCTGTGTTTTTAGATATCGAAAAAGCATACGATATGCTCTGGAAAGAGGGACTTCTCTTTAAACGATTCGATGCAGGGATTACTGGCAGAATGTTTAATTGGATCAAAAACTTCTTGAGTGAGCGCAGTATAGAGGTCCGTGTTGGAGGGTGTTTCTGTTCAATGTCATGATCAATGATATGTTTGAAGCGGTGGGAGAGAGCTTTGGAAAGTCTCTGTTTGCAGATGATGGTGCTCTTTGGAAAAGAGGTAGAAATGTTAAATTCCTCTTCTGTCAGATACAGTCTGCATTGGATAAAGTACAATGCTGGGCAGACAAGTGGGGCTTTAGACTGTCTGTGTCCAAGTCTAAATTTGTCATCTTTGGAAGGAAAAGGAACATTGGCAATCACAGCTTAAAACTGTATGGTGAACTTATTGAGAGAGTGCAAGTGTTCAAATTTCTTGGTATATGGCTGGATGAAAAACTGACATATGGGGAGCATGTACAGAAAATGGTGGGTAAGTGTTGCAAGATTATAAATATTTTAAGATGTCTCACAGGCTCATCCTGGGGTGCAGATAGGGAAGTGCAGTTAATGATTTATCGAGCGATGATCCGTTCTATCTTTGACTACGGGGGTGTGGTGTATGGTTCTGCTGCTCAGTCAGTACTGGCAAAGTTAGATGTTGTCCAGGCTAGAGCCTTGAGACTTTGCACTGGGACCATGAGGACAACACCAATTCCAGCTCTGTAAGTGGAGGCGGGAGAGATTCCTCTGAGCCTGCGTAGGAAAAAGGTGGCTTTTAATTATATTGTTAAATTAAAGGGGTCTGGTAGTTCACTCATCTCAACTACTGTGCTAAATGATTGTTGGGAATTTAGTCAGGGTATGAGTAAGACTGTAAGGAAACCCTATTTGCATTGCGTAAAAAATCATATCCAGGAACTTCCCTTTTATAACAAGGGAATTGTGCCCCCTGTGCTCTGGCCCCAGATTCCTCCTTGGCTTTGGCGTGAGCCAAATATTGATCTGACAATAAGTCATTTGTTAAAGAATGGGTCCAAGGAAAGCTTGGCATCTCATGTGAGTATCCATCTTGGAAATAATTGGAATGGTGTAGTTAGAATATTCACAGATGGTTCTAACGACCCAAATAGTAACAATGTTGGTTTTGGGTTTTATGTACCCCATCTTGACCTTCGACAGAGTCACCGCCTTCCGGACGGCCTGTCTTTCTTCTCAGATGAATTAACTGCAATTTTGTTGGTGTTGTGGTGGCTTGAGGAAAGTGGAGTCAAGAGTGCAGTGATTTGCACTGACTCTTTGTCATCTCTGATGGCCCTGGAAGGAGGTGAGGCTTATAAAGCTCGACCAGACATTATTGATGAAATTTTGATTACAATATACAGGTTAGAGGTGGTGGGTTTTGACGTGGCTTTTCTGTGGGTGCCGGCTCATGTTGGAGTTGAAGGCAATGAAATTGCAGATGGCCTTGCTAAGGCAAGCTTAAAAGAAGTGAGCACTCATTTTAAAGTGCCTTTTGGGAGAACTGAGTGTCGCTCTTTTGTTATGGATGCCATAGGAAAGCAGTGGCAGCAAATGTGGGATGCTGAAATTAGGGGAAGAAAGTCACATGGTATTGTTCCTTCAGTTAATGGCACCATTATAAGATCTGGCCTCTCTCGGCAGGATGATGTCAAGCTGACTCGTCTCCGGCTGGGCCATTGTGGGTTGGCTAGTGGGTTGTTCCTCATTGGAAAACACAAAGATGGCCTTTGTGAATTTTATGATGTCCCTGAAACAGTGACTCATTTTATTTTGCATTGTTCTGCTTATGCAGAGCAAAGAAAAGATATGTTCTGTGTGCTTACATCCAGGACCATTCTAGGTCAAGGAGCTTCCCCTAAAGAGACGGCAATGGCAGTCATAAACTTCCTGAGGAGCACAGGGTGTTAAAATAAACTGTAGGGCAGATAATTCCTTGTGTTTTCTAGGTGCACATTCTGACAAGTGGGGGGCAGCAATGCACTAGCCGTACCTAGTCTGCCGGAAATACAAAGAAGAAGAAGAAGAAGAAGAAGCTAAAGCTAGTTAGCTGGAGACGCTGGAAACTCTTCTCTGAACAGATCAAACTTCACTCTGTGATCCTCGAATAAGTTTTTTGAAGAGCTCCAGAAGCACAAAGGTCGACAGTAAACCGGAAGAAGAAGAAAAGGTGAAGTTAGTGTGAAAAGGTGGAAGAGCTGAGAAGGTTGTTGAAACAGCGGCTAACTGTTGCTAATGTTGAGATATTTTAGTTGGTAGAAACAAACAGATCGCAGAGCAGCAAGAAGAAACGAGTGGATTTAAAGAAGAGAAGAAACTAGTCAACGTGCTGGAAGCTGTTTTCAAGCCTGAAGTTCTCTGATCCAGAGCAGGTTTGTCCACTAAACTTTTGTATTCAGGTCTGTTTAAACAATGAAACGTGGCCTTGCATCAGCGCCGTCATGACGATTTTCAAGTTTAGGGTGTTTGGGTCCTGATAATCACGAAATGAGGATAAAATGTAACGAAATGGAGCAGATTGAACCAGACTGACTCCAAATAATTACTTTGATTTAATTCTTTAGCTTTTGTTTTTGTGAGATGAGCTCAGTTCATGTAGTTGGGGCAGGTGCGCCATCTGGTGTTGAAGAGATGGAACCTCAGTCAATAAGTCAGTCTGCTCCATTTCGCTCTGTTTAACCCCCGTTTCGTTATCAGGCCCATTTCGCTTAAAAATAATAAAATAAAAGTAATTAATTGAATCACATTCAATCATATTTGAAGTCAGTCCATTTCATTACTTTTTACCCTCATTTCATGATTATTAGGCTCGATTTTGCTCCATTTCCTTCATTTTGTATTTTAGTATAGCCGGGTTGTTCACTCTGTTTTCTCAGATAATTTTGCTTAAATTGTTTGAAATTTGTTGATGTTCCATGGAATAACCCTGCTAACACCAGACTGATTTTTATGTCTAATGCAGCTTTTTTTAATAAGTGACAATTCCTTTAACACAGGTGTGATCTATCAGTAGAACGAGTTGAACATAGACATTATAAAGAGGAGACGCTGCATCGACCGCTGCTGTTTATTAGAACAATCCATCGTAACTCTGAATACTAAACTGATTTTCAATGGAATCTTAAATGGAATAGTTTTGACTAGTGATGGCAATTTCGAAGCCTCATGAACCAATGAGTCACTGCAACACAACTGGCTGAAAATCGACACACTGCTTCGATGCGTTTGATACAGTTTGAAGGGTGACATCTGCTGGATTGTTTTGAAAATTACCTTGAGCGAGTGCCCTGACAAATGTTTGCATTAATTCATGACTGATGTGGTTTGTTCTTGGAAAATAATAATAATAAAATGTCATATGTATTATTGTCTTTTTTAATGTAATAATAGTCCCTACAGATGCACACATAATAGTTATGAAAGCCTTTATTGTAGACTATATGTAGATTTGTGTTATCATTCCTCAAACTATATTTGGATAAAATGTGACGGGAAAAGTGAGAAAGGCATGTGCTTCTGCAAATGGTGCTTATGTTGCTGTAATTTGTAAATTAGAATAGAGGGGATAGGAGACGGTGATTGTGCAACTTTCAACAATTTTTATTATAAAAAAAAAAAAAGAATAATTTCAACGGTGCTGGACTTTAATCGGCTCCTCTTCTGCCTCACCACCTCTCCAGCTTTGGAGAAGACCCACTCGCAAGGCACTGATGTTGCTGGCATCAACAAATATTTCTTTGCCATTCTCTGTAAATTGGGATAGACTGCAACTCGTGTCGCCCAGTATTTGAGCAGGTCTTCTCCTCTGGAGGTAGGCATATGTTGGGTCAAACCTTTGTAGTAAAGCCCTGAAGGCTTTGCTCTCCACTATTTTGAACGGTTGTGCATCTTCCACAACATAGTCCACCAGTGTCTCATCCAAATCAGCTCGTCTGCCTTTAATGGAAATACAGTATGACATGCTGAGCTATTTTTGTTGATGAGTATGTTTTAATCTTAGATAAAGAATAAACTATATCTTACATGGCCTGATTCCTGCTCCAGGAGCAGCACCAGAAGCAGCAGCCATTGATGTCTCGGGATGTTTGGACCTCAGGTGTCATTGAAGACATATTGTTACTGTACGTCAGCTCTTGAGCACAAATCAAGCACTTGTCCTTTTTGGGACTTATTAGATCAAAGTGCTCCCAATCAATTGATTGTGCTCTTTTTGGAACTGGCTCCTCCATGTCCCTTCCTCACCACGACTCACTCTCTCTCACACACACACACTCACCTTTCTCACACCTTTCACTTAAACTAAATCACAGCTCTTCAGTCACTCAGCTCAGTCTCTGATCTACCTATAATATATAGTCTAACGTATAACCGGTGTTGATGTACTGTGTGAATAAATGTTTTATATGTTGTGTTTGGTGTGTGTCTGTCTATGTTAGATCCTATGTGTATGTAGCTAACTATACTAAGTTAACTCTAAACAAGACCTAAATATAAACTAATGCTTTCCTTGCCTCCGATTTACGTGCTAATTGGTAATAACAGTGTCACTAGCAATCTCGTCCTCTCACAAACCCACGGTTTGAGCCGCGATTCAGATCTCATTTAAATACTTGGCGGGTCGTATTGACACGCCCAGATTATTCATATTTTCCGCGAAGTTCGACACGTGGTGTGACGTAACGAGGCCTCGCTCGCAGTGGTCACGTGATGGGGGCGTGCTCCAAACACTGCTCACTGACACTTCTGGTTCACAAAGCTCGATTCTGTGTCGAGCAGCCTGACTCGAGCTTAACATCACTAGTTTTGACTGTGCTGAATGTTTGGTCTCCAAAGTAAAGGTCAAAAAACGTTGACATCCGTTGGATTCTGTGATGTGACCTGTTACTCCGTAACATGATAACTAAGCAGGACAGATGGTGCAAACTATTTCTTTTTAGAACCCTATCAACCCAAAAAATAATTTGCATCATTTTTTACCAAAATTGGAACAGTTTTAACTTTTGACCCCTGTACAAACTGAAACTGACCTTTGTCACCATTTTTACTGTTTTTCCCCATAACTCCAGCACATTCAGTCATAGACAGTCCAAACTATGCCTTTTCGGAATCTTTATGATCAGATAAATAATGTGGTATAGTTTTCAACATGATTGGAGCATTTTTAAATTTTGATCCCTGTGTAATTATTTACTGACCCCTGTAGCTCATTAGAGGTCAGCTCCAGGATGTCTCCATATCGGAAAATAAACACAAGTTAATTTAGAATGTGTGTGTCAAATTTTATGCTTTTATCACAAACTGAACAATTGGTATGGAAATTTTAACTAAGCTGCACCACGATGGCACACTGGAGCATGTTCTTTAATTTCAATATAGTTTCATTTATATGGCACCAAATCACAACAAAGTTGCCTCAAGGCGCTTCACACAAATAAGGTCTAACCTTATCAACCCCCAGAACAAGAACACAGTCATGTTCTTAAAGTACAGTCTTTAAGTATTTTTTATGTGTGAGCTCTTGCTTGCCTCTACTGGTGGTTGGCTCTCACTGCGGTATTGTATCACTTCCTGTTCCGGAGCACAGCGGTGTTTTGCTGTATCTGTTAGCTGTTTAATCTGCACAGTTAGATTGATCTAGTTAACTAGATAACGATTTGTTTCACAGTGTAATCTTCACGTGCCTTAACTAAAGCACTCCCTCTGCTGAATCACCTCTAAATTATTTACACATTATTCACTTTGTGTGTTTTTAGGAATCCGCTAGCTTAGCGCAGCTACTAGCTCTTAGCCGGTTTAGCATGGCGGCTTCTCCTATCTCTCCCGCACTTTTCTGCTCTGGGTGTGAAATGTTTAGTTATTCCTCGGCCTCCTTTAGCAGTAATGGTACTTGTAATAAGTGTAGCTTATTCGTAGCTTTGGATGCCAGGCTGGGCGAATTGGAGACTCAGCTCCGCACCATGGAAAATTCTACAGCTAGCCAGGCCCCTGTAGTCGGTGCGGACCAAGGTAGCTTAGCCGCTGTTAGTTTCCCTCTGGCAGATCCCGAGCAGCCGGGAAAGCAGGCCGACTGGGTGACTGTGAGGAGGAAGCGTAGTTCTAAACAGAAGCCCCGTGTACACCGCCAACACGTTCACATTTCTAACCGTTTTTCCCCACTCGACGACACACCCGCTGAGGATCAAACTCTGGTTATTGGCGACTCTGTTTTGAGAAATGTGAAGTTAGCGACACCAGCAACCATAGTCAGTTGTCTTCCGGGGGCCAGAGCAGGCGACATTGAAGGAAATTTGAAAGTGCTGGCTAAGGCTAAGCGTAAATTTGGTAAGATTGTAATTCACGTCGGCAGTAATGACACCCGGTTACGCCAATCGGAGGTCACTAAAATTAACATTGAATCGGTGTGTAACTTTGCAAAAACAATGTCGGACTCTGTAGTTTTCTCTGGGCCCCTCCCCAATCGGACCGGGAGTGACATGTTTAGCCGCATGTTCTCCTTGAATTGCTGGCTGTCTGAGTGGTGTCCATAAAATGAGGTGGGCTTCATAGATAATTGGCAAAGCTTCTGGGGAAAACCTGGTCTTGTTAGGAGAGATGGCATCCATCCCACTTTGGATGGAGCAGCTCTCATTTCTAGAAATCTGGCCAATTTTCTTAAATCCTCCAAACCGTGACTATCCAGGGTTGGGACCAGGAAGCAGAGTTGTAGTTTTACACACCTCTCTGCAGCTTCTCTCCCCCTGCCATCCCCTCATTACCCCATCCCCGTAGAGACGGTGCCTGCTCCCAGACCACCAATAACCAGCAAAAATCTATTTAAGCATAAAAATTCAAAAAGAAAAAATAATATAGCACCTTCAACTGCACCACAGACTAAAACAGTTAAATGTGGTCTATTAAACATTAGGTCTCTCTCTTCTAAGTCCCTGTTAGTAAATGATATAATAATTGATCAACATATTGATTTATTCTGCCTTACAGAAACCTGGTTACAGCAGGATGAATATGTTAGTTTAAATGAGTCAACTCCCCCGAGTCACACTAACTGCCAGAATGCTCGTAGCACGGGCCGAGGCGGAAGATTATCAGCAATCTTCCATTCCAGCTTATTAATTAATCAAAAACCCAGACAGAGCTTTAATTCATTTGAAAGCTTGGCTCTTAGTCTTGTCCATCCAAATTGGAAGTCCCAAAAAACAGTTTTATTTGTTGTTATCTATCGTCCTCCTGGTTGTTACTGTGAGTTTCTCTGTGAATTTTCGGACCTTTTGTCTGACTTAGTGCTTAGCTCAGATAAGATAATTATAGTGGGCGATTTTAATATCCACATAGATGCTGAGAATGACAGCCTCAACACTGCATTTAATCTATTATTAGACTCAATTGGCTTCACTCAAAATGTAAATGAGTCCACCCACCACTTTAATCATACTTTAGATCTTGTTCTGACTTATGGTATGAAAATTGAATACTTAACAGTATTCCCTGAAAACCCACTTCTGTCTGATCATTTCTTAATAACATTTACTTTAATTGACTACCCAGCAGTGGGCAATAAGATTCATTACAGTAGAAGTTTTTCGGAAAGCGCTGTAACTAGGTTTAAGGATATGATTCCTTCTTTGTTATGTTCTCCAATGCCATATACTAACACAGTGCAGAGTAGCTACCTAAACCCTGTGAGTGAGATAGATTATCTCCTCAATAGTTTCACGTCCTCATTGAGCACAACTTTGGATGCTGTAGCTCCTCTGAAAAAGAGAGCCTTAAATCAGTAGTGCCTGACTCCGTGGTATAACTCACAAACTCATAGCTTAAAGCAGATAACCTGTAAGTTGGAGAGGAAATGGCGTCTCACTAATTTAGAAGATCTTCACTTAGCCTGGAAAAAGAGTCTGTTGCTCTATAAAAAAGCCCTCCGTAAAGCTAGGACATCTTACTACTCATCACTAATTGAAGAAAATAAGAACAACCCCAGGTTTCTTTTCAACACTGTAGCCAGGCTGACAAAGAGTCAGAGCTCTATTGAGCCGAGTATTCCTTTAACTTTAACTAGTAATGACTTACTCATAAAACTTACAAACTTACTCATAACCATCCCAAAGACATATCGTTACCTTTGGCTGCTTTCAGCAATGCTTGTATTTGGTTAGACTCTCTCCGATTGTTCTGTTATTTTCATTAGTTACTTCCTCCAAACCATCAACATGTCTGAGACCCCATTCCTACCAGGCTGCTCAAGGAAGCCCTACCATTAATGGCTTTTAAGGTGGCAGTAATTAAACCATTACTTAAAAAGCCATCACTTGACCCAGCTATCTTAGCTAATTATAGGCCAATCTCCAACCTTCCTTTTCTCTCAAAAATCATTGAAAGGGTAGCTGTAAAACAGCTAACTGATCATCTGCAGAGGAATGGTCTGTTTGAAGAGTTTCAGTCAGGTTTTAGAATTCATCATAGTACAGAAACAACATTAGTGAAGGTTACAAATGATCTTCTTATGGCCTCAGACAGTGGACTCATCTCTGTGCTTGTCCTGTTAGACCTCAGCGCTGCTTTTGATACTGTTGACCATAAAATTTTATTACAGAGATTAGAGCATGCCATAGGTATTAAAGGCACTGCGCTGTGGTGGTTTGAATCACATTTATCTAATAGATTACAATTTGTTAATGTAAATCAATCAATCAATCAATTTTTTTATATAGCGCCAAATCACAACAAACAGCTGCCCCAAGGCGCAGCTAAATGGGGAGTCTTCTTCACACACTAAGGTTAATTATGGAGTTCCACAAGGTTCTGTGCTAGGACCAATTTTATTCACTTTATACATGCTTCCCTTAGGCAGTATTATTAGAAAGCATTGCTTAAATTTTCATTGTTACGCAGATGATACCCAGCTTTATCTATCCATGAAGCCAGAGGACACACACCAATTAGTTAAACTGCAGGAATGTCTTTCAGACATAAAGACATGGATGACTTATTTCCTGCTTTTAAATTCAGATAAAACTGAAGTTATTGTACTTGGCCCCACAAATCTTAGAAATATGGTGTCTAACCAGATCCTTACTCTGGATGGCATTACCCTGACCTCTAGTAATACTGTGAGACATCTTGGAGTCATTTTTGATCAGGATATGTCATTCAATGCGCATATTAAACAAATATGTAGGACTGCTTTTTTGCATTTGCGCAATATCTCTAAAATTAGAAAAGTCTTGTCTCAGAGTGATGCTGAAAAACTAATTCATGCATTTATTTCCTCTAGGCTGGACTATTGTAATTCATTATTATCAGGTTGTCCTAAAAGTTCCCTGAAAAGCCTTCAGTTAATTCAAAATGCTGCAGCTAGAGTACTGACGGGGACTAGAAGGAGAGAGCATATTTCACCCATATTGGCCTCTCTTCATTGGCTTCCTGTTAATTCTAGAATAGAATTTAAAATTCTTCTTCTTACTTATAAGGTTTTGAATAATCAGGTCCCATCTTATCTTAGGAACCTCATAGTACCATATCACCCCAAAAGAGCACTTCGCTCTCAGACTGCAGGCTTACTTGTAGTTCCTAGGGTTTGTAAGAGTAGAATGGGAGGCAGAGCCTTCAGCTTTCAGGCTCCTCTCCTGTGGAACCAGCTCCCAATTCAGATCAGGGAGACAGACACCCTCTCTATTTTTTAAGATTAGGCTTAAAACTTTCCTTTTTGCTAAAGCTTATAGTTAGGGCTGGATCAGGTGACCCAGAACCATTCCTTAGTTATGCTGCTATAGACTTAGACTGCTGGGGGGTTCCCATGATGCACTGAGTGTTTCTTTCTCTTTTTGCTCTTGTAGAGAAAGGAGGGGTCTACAGGGTGAATATAATAATGTTTTGGAATATTGAAAATGATCACTGGCGGATAATTTGAAGTTGGGGGCAGCACTTAATTAATCAGTTTAATTAATCAGTCTCAAACGTCTTTAGGCGTAAGCTCCGCAGGTCTGATCCGACACCCTTTGTAAAACCATACAAAAATCAGACAACGTCACGAGTTTAAGATATTTATTTAACCCTGGCAGGAGTTAAATAACAAGACATATCACAGTGATCAATTTGTTCTGACGGCATCAATTAGCAATGATTATACGATGTTCTGATCGTTTGGTTTCGTAGCGGGAGTTGTAGAGTAAAATTCGTCCTAATTTAACCGGTAGTTTACTTTGGTATTTGTCAACCTGAGAGAGAGTTAATGATTTTAAATAGAGTTAAATAAAGCCACTCTGTTTATCTGACAACATACGAGGTCTGTCCGTAAAGTATAGGTCCTTTTTATTTTTTTCAAAAACTATATGGATTTCATTCATATGTTTTTACGTCAGACATGCTTGAACCCTCGTGCGCATGCGTGAGTTTTTCCACGCCTGTCGGTGACGTCATTCGCCTGTGAGCACTCCTTGTGGGAGGAGTCGTCCAGCCCCTCGTCGGAATTCCTTTGTCTGAGAAGTTGCTGAGAGACTGGTGCTTTGTTTGATCAAAATTTTTTCTAAACCTGTGAGACACATCGAAGTGGACATGGTTCGAAAAATTAAGCTGGTCTTCAGTGAAAATTTTAACAGCTGATGAGAGATTTTGAGGTGATACTGTCGCTTTAAGGACTTTTCACGGAGCGAGACGTCGCTCAGCGCTCTCAGGCAGCGTCATCAGCCTGTTTCAAGCTTAAAGCCTCCACATTTCAGGCTCTATTGATCCAGGACGTCATGAGAGAACAGAGAAATTTCAGAAGAAGTCGGTTTCAGCATTTTATCCGGATATTCCACTGTTAAAGGAGATTTTTTTAATGAAAGACGTGCGGGCGGATTGCAGCGTCGGCTCGCAGCCGCGGCGACACTCCGCCACAGGAAAAACACCTCTGTTGGAAGCCTTGAGGACACGTTGGAACATCTCCAGCTGATAAACAATTTCTCATATACTCACTCCACTGAAAGTCATCAAAAGCCAACTGGATTTTACAAATGGTTATCAACACGGAGGTGTTTTTCCTGTGCCGCCGCACCGTGTCGGCTGCGTCCCGATGCGCGGACCCGTCCGCACGTCTTTCATTAAAAAAATCTCCTTTAACAGTGGAATATCCGGATAAAATGCTGAAACCGACTTCTTCTGAAACTTCTCTGTTGTCTCACGACGTCCTGGATCAATAGAGCCTGAAATGTGGAGGTTTTAAGCTTGAAACAGGCTGACGACGCCGCCTGAGAGTGCTGAGCGACGTCTCGCACCGTGAAAAGTCCTTAAAGCGACAGAATCACCTCAAAATCTCTCATCAGCCGTTAAAATTTTCACTGAAAACCAGCTTAATTTTTCAAACCGTGTCCACTTTGATGTGTCTCACAGGTTTAGAAAAAATTTTGATCAAACAAAGCGCCAGTCTCTCAGCAACTTCTCAGACAAAGGAATTCCGACGAGGGGCTGGACAACTCCTCCCACAAGGAGTGCTCACAGGCGAATGACGTCACCGACAGGCGTGGAAAAACTCGCGCATGCGCACGAGGGTTCAAGCATGTCTGACGTAAAAACATATGAATGAAATCCATATAGTTTTTGAAAAAAATAAAAAGGACCTATACTTTACGGACAGCCCTCGTAGCCTGGTCTTACTTTGCGCTGTCTTCGTGAGGTCCGATGCTGGAATCGTCTGGTTCAGTCGACGCTCTGTCTACCACACAGCCTCGTCGGGGACCTTGACAAAGGTTCTGTCGGTCCGACCCGCTCGGCCTCGTCAGAATAAAAGTTTGAGCGTCTTTATTCTCTATCAAAAATAAAAAATTTGTCTTTCGTTGTCGTCTTTTGGAAGCTTGGTCGAATCACAATTCAATGCAAAAAGAGTTGACTTCAGAAGAAAAAGGTTTGACAAAAAAGGAATTTGGATTTTTATGAAGAAAAGTATTTTAATTTGGAATTCAAAAAAGGAGAACTTAACATGTCCAGCGCTTTAACTTGATAAAGGTCGCAAAAGTTATCTGTCGAAAAGAAATAGTAAATTCTTGTCGGTAAGCCATCAAGAATGGAAATCTTAGGTAGCACGTGGATTCAGACAAAGGGTCATAAATGACGGCTTTAGGCGGCGTCTTTACCCAAGGAAAAGAAAAGATGATAGAGGAAAGAGAGCGTAAGGAAAAAGAGAGAGGCGTTCTCGGGCGCGGGCTCTTTTAACAGGGTTAATAAGCTCCACCCCCAAGAATTCGGTGTAATGTAATTTCTGGGGTCCTTTGTCTAATTTTTATATATATAAAACAGCGAGGTTCCAACATTCCGCTTTGAAACCAAATCATCTTGCAGAATAAATCTTGAAACTGTTGACCTGAAATTATATACCACACATATATATTGTGTATAAAACACATTAAGTAAACATTTCCAAATAAGCAAAGCATAACATCAAATATAAAACTTTCATGCATGTATAAAGAAATAAGACATGTTTCCTTTCCTTCTTTTTTTTTTTGTTACAGACAATATAATGACATTCCCTTTAAACTGTAGTCGGGACATTTTGAGGTTTGCCGGACGACCGTAGCCTGCTCTTCCCAAATCGTCCCACAGGGGTCGCTCTTGCTCCATGGTTAAAGTTTTATATTTATCCAACAGGGCGGTAAAGGGCGTTGAGCGTGCATCTGGTTTTGGGTAACTGATAAGAGTTCACAGCTATGTGGAGAATGCTTTTTGGTTAATCTTAAATCCTTAAAGTGTTGGGGGTTTGTTGACAGATCCAAGCCGTGCCTGGCTTGAAAGTCTCTTCTTTGACACCTGGAGATATACCAGGCCTGGCTGTAGGGGGTTTTATCTCTGTTTAAGGGAATTCCAACCCCATCTTACTGCAAACTGAAGGTGGTGATTTGTATAATCACAGCTTTCCGCTACACTCTGTATGCACCACTCTGCATTTAATCATTAGTGATTGATCTCTGCTGTCTTCCACAGTATGTCTTTTTCCTGGTTCTCTCCCTCAGCCCCAACGAAGACTGCCTCTCCCTGAGCCTGGTTCTGCTGGAGGTTGCTTCCTGTTAAAAGGGAGTTTTTCCTTCCCACTGTCGCCAAGTGCTTGCTCACAGGGGGTCGTCTTGACCGTTGGGGTTTTTATGTAATTATTGTATGGCTTTTTGCCTTATAATATAAAGCGCCTTGGGGCAACTGTTTGTTGTGATTTGGCGCTATATAAATAAAATTGATTTGATTTGATCTCTGTTGCTGCCCCTTTGCTATTGGTACATGTTCACAATGAATTCGTCGTCGTCAACTTTGGCCTCAAGAACAGCTATCTCGCACTCGTTGATAAGGCAGGCTGGCTCGTCCCAATGCTGGGGATCATCACCGTCCATGGCACTAGTAACGGGAAACTGTCCGTGTCAGACGAAGGCTACGTGCACACGCAGGTTAGCCACAAATGTTTGAAACGTGCGTACATAGTTGATAAAACGTTCTTAACGCTGTTGTTACTGTATGAAAACGTTGCTTTACAAGAATGTTTCATTCAGTTCGTCGAGGCTTTAGTTATTGATTAATTCAGATGTTGTTGCGTTCGTTCAATCCGTCGGACGTGTGAGGTCCAACGAACATTAACATGGTCGAACAAAATGCTAATGTTACAAAAACTAAACACACAATAAGAAATTGACAAAAACGACAGCAAAACAAAATACGGTTGTTGACAGCATTCGTTCAAATTTTATGAGTTTAAAAACTTTGACAAAGTGCCAGCTGCAGCAAGCAATGAAGCTGAGCGAAGGTTAAATGATGCCAACGAAAATCCAGATTTGGGACTTTCGTTTGGGCTTTGTTGTCCTTCCTTAGTGCTGTTGAGCGGAACTTTAGGAAAACTTTCATGTCTGGTGATGTCTGGGAACAGGGTTGGTATCTCCTGCTTTAGAACGTCTGTCCCAGCACAGGGACATTTCGCTGTTGTCTCACACTTGTGATTGGTCAGCCTGGGCAGCAGAGCAGCAGCAGATGATTAAATCGGCCTGTTTTTAGTCTTTCCTCCACTTGGTCGTTGACTCTCTTTCTTTTGTGTGTCTTAAAGTCTTTCTACAAACATGTCTGAAGTCCAGCAGCTGAGGGACACGTTGAAACTACAGCAAACACCTGCTGATGAGGGAATGATCACAGACCAGGAAGAAGAAATGTGTCATTTAAAAGAAGAGAACAAAAGAGGTAAAGGGCTGGATGCTGTTTTTAATCCTCCAAATCTCTCCTACAGAACAGGTTTGTTCACTCAGCTTAGTTTGTCTTACTGATACTTTATAATGTGTTACTGTAACAGTCAAATATTTTACTCCTCTAGTATTCCTCCAGAGATTCTGTCAATACTTAGACAACAGGATGAGGAGGATTTTGATGAAAGATGCATGTAAAATCTCTGGATAATTTCTTAATGAAGGAAAGTGATGTCACCGTTCTCAATGTTTCATCTCCCTTTGTCCAAGATCAGCAGGGACTTTGTATTTAGAAATGAACAAAGGTAACTGAAAGGATTCTGGTGGCAGTGATTTGTGTATTCTGGCATGTAGAGGTTTGGTTTATTTTGATCCAATGCTTGTCAGTAAAAGGTGAACATCAATAACCTGTTGTACTCGAGTAAGAGCAGCTCTGGTTATGAGCAAACCAAGAATAATTATCTTTACTCACAGAATTTATTCATCACTGTAATATTAATTCAGATCAACATGACTTAATTAAATAAAATCCATTATTTTCTACAGCTCCCATCAACAACCCAAACTGGGGAACTTTTCCTTGGTAACTTCGTACTATTAATAGCCAGCTTTGTGACCAGACGTGACATATCAACCTGAATAGTGTCAATGTGGAAGTGTGCAGAAATGTTAGATTAGATATACTTTATTGATCTCACAGTGGAGAAATTATGTTTACACTCCAGTTACCTCAGACAGCAATTAGTCCACAATTATTACTTGTTTACTGTAATAATGGCACACATCAGAATTAAAGGCAACACGTGTTTCAAACACAACAAATGTGTGTGTTTGAAACAGAGAAAGAGAGGCTGTGATGGAAGTCCGGTCCCAGAAACAGTCTTGTTAAGTAGACCTGCATTGAAATAAATGCAGTCAGATCTTTGGACCAAAAAATGACTTATATTTACACATAACATCCTTCTGAATGTAGTAAAGTAAATCTGCAAGCTCAGATCTGTCATTCAACGGAGAAATCTTCCTTTTAAAATGACAAATTTACAGCTAAATTTAGCCCTCCGCAAAACTGTCATCACATCCGGGACACTGCTGAGATGTCAGGGAGAAGACCCTCTCCCAGCATGCATTGCGCGCGCCAACTGTAATTTGTGGATTTACGTCAGTTTGCATCTGCACCTCTTCTTTTTCTTGTCTTATATGGAAGGATCTAATTTTTTTAAGATTTCATATTGTCTTGTGGTACGCTTGGTGAGTACACATTTATTTGTGCTTGAAAATTATTTTTGGGGACTTTTTCATACGCCCGTTTGAGTGGTGTTGCATTGAAAATCTACTGTCTCACCTCCGGTGTTACCATCGCAGGGTACGGAGGCGAGACCCGCAAATAATCCAAGTCATTAAAAAGATATAAACCTCTCTCAGTGGAGCTCCGATTACCGAGATGTGCGGCGCTGCGGATTTTGCCGCAATAAGTCTGTCCTTGCAGCAACAGATGTCACCAGCCGCTCCACGTTAAAACAGCGAGCGTAATCTCTGGACTTGTGCCACGTTGGCTGCAGCTCCATTCAGTAGACACGGGGGTGTGAGTGGCCCACTGCGGCATTTACCGAGCCACTGCACTCGGTAAGTGCATCGGAGGCAGAGAGCGAGGCGTTGGGGAAGAACGCTGTTGATACGACCACAGCAAAAAAGGCTCTGAAGCCTGCTGACTTCTTTTTAACCCTTGAGATACAGAGCAAGTCTGCATCCAAGGACCACAGGGCACGAGGAGGCACATAAGGCTGAACAAGTTCAGCAAGATAGTTGAGTTCATGACCGTTTAGAGCAGAGGTCTCAAACCGGTTCCAGAAAGGGCCGAGAGGGTGCAGGCTTTCTGTGCAACCACCCGCTGCAGCAGGTGATTTCACTGATTAACTGATTTCACCTGTTCAAAGTGATTAACATCACTTTGAGTGAGAAGGTCTCAGAAGACTGTTTGAGACCTCTGGTTTAGAGCCTGAAATGTCTAACAAAATCTTGAAATCTAGTGCTTGAGTCGGTGAAGGGAAGCCAGAATGTCTGTGATCAAACCTCCTGGTTTTCATCAAAACTTGATCAACAGTAATTCTGTACCATCTGTAGACAAACAATATTTTATAGCAATCCAGGAAATAACACTGCAATAGTCAGTTGTGGAAGACAAGGATGTGAATTACAATTTGTGAAATTTAAAACAAATGCTGATGTACATTTCCACTTTATCAGTTCCATCAGTGTAATAACTTACTGTCATCAGGTCAAACTCACCACTGATACTTTATTTTAGTGAGTGTTGTCATTAACATTTGTTGTTAAATTAATTGTATTTTTTCTTTGCAGACATGCAGCCGTTGTTGGTGATTAAAGAAGAAACTCTCCCTGAACACCAGGAATGGAATCTGAGTGTTGACCAGGAGGACATTAAAGAAGAAGAGAAGCTGTGGATAAGTCAGCAGGGAGAGCAGCTTCAGCAGCTGGAGGAGGCAGATCTCACCAAGTTTGGTTTCACTGGCGGCCCTGTGAAGAGTGAAAATGATGATGAAAAACCAGAGTCATCACAGCTTCATCAATGCCGAAGTGATGAGAGCACAGAGGCTGAGCCTGTAGCCAGCAGCTCATCTGTACACAGAACACTGACAGCAGAAGCTGATGGAGAGGACGATGGAGGACCACAACCAGTCAGCAACTCAGGTCCAAACAGTCATTTACAACCAGATACCAGTGGCAGGAGTTCAGACAGTTCTGGAACTGAGACTGATGACAGTGATGACTGGAAACAGACCAGAGAACTTCAGTCAGGTTTTAACTGTCGAAAAAATACCAATATTGTTCGTTCAGGGAACACTGATGAAAAACAATTTAAAGGCTCTAAATATGGAAAAGCATCTGGTCACATCAACAACTCAGAGCAACAAAAGGAGAGGCAAGCAAGAAGAAAACCATTTAGCTGTTCTGATCAGAGTAAAAGACAGAAACAGAAGGGCACTCTGAACAAACACATTAAAATTCAGACAGGACAGAAAACATTTCACTGTTCTGAGTGTGGTCAAAGGTTTGGACTTAAGAGCCACCTGAACAGACACATGATAATTCATACAGGACAAAAAGCATTTGTCTGTTCTGAGTGTGGTCAAAGATTTGGACGAAGGGACAGCCTGAAAACACACATGATAAATCATACAGGACAAAAAGCATTTGTCTGTTCTGAGTGTGGTCAAAGGTTTGGATTTAAGAGCCACCTGAAAAGACACATGATAATTCATACAGGACAAAAAGCATTTGTCTGTTCTGAGTGTGGTCAAAGATTTGGACGAAGGGACGGCCTGAAAACACACATGATATATCATACAGGACAAAAAGCATTTGTCTGTTCTGAGTGTGGTCAAAGATTTGGACGAAGGGGCGGCCTGAAAACACACATGATATATCATACAGGACAAAAAGCATTTGTCTGTTTTGAGTGCGGTCAAAGATTTGGACAAAAGGGCAACCTGAACAGACACATGATAATTCATACAGGACAAAAAGCATTTGTCTGTTCTGAGTGCGGTCAAAGGTTTGGACAAAAGGGCAACCTGAACAGACACATGATAATTCATACAGGACAAAAAGCATTTGTCTGTTCTGAGTGTGGTCAAAGGTTTGGACTTAAGAGCCACCTGAAAACACACATGATATATCATACAGGACAAAAAGCATTTGTCTGTTCTGAGTGCGGTAAAAGATTTGGAGAAAAGAGCACGCTGAACAGACACATGATAATTCATAGCAAAACAGATAAACAAACTATTTGCAACAAACCCCAGACTAGTGTACAGAAAGCTGGCAAATGACACAATAGAAGTACAACAACCACCTGAGAGAAAGGAAATTGAAAAATTTTGGAGACCACTCTTTGAAGACCCAAAACAACACCAAGAGGCTGAGTGGATTGAAAAAATACAACAGAAAAACAAAGACAAACAACAAATGCCAGCAATTGTAATCAATGAAGAAGAGATCAGAAAGAAAATGAGTGAATACAGTAACTTCAAGGCACCTGGCATCGACAAAATCCCAAATTTTTGGCTGAAAAGACTGACAGCATTACACCAACATTATGCTGTGGCTTTCACAAAAATATTGAACGGAGAAGAGGACACACCAGACTGGCTAACGACAGGGAACACAAGCCTAATTCCAAAGACCAAGGAAACACAGCTTCCCAACAAGTACAGACCCATCTGCTGCCTAACAACAACATACAAATGGCTGACAGGAATCATAGCTGATGCCATTTATGAACATCTTGACAATGGTGGCTACCTGGAAAATGAACAGAAAGGATGTTCCAAAAGAAGATTAGGAGCTAAAAACCAGTTACTGACAGACAAAGCTATCCTGGAGGACTGCAAAACAAGGCAGAGGAACCTCAGCATGGCTTGGATTGATTACAAAAAGGCATTTGACAGTGTACCACACTCCTGGATCTTGAGGTGCTTAGAACTATACAACATCAATGAGAAAATAAGAACCTTCCTGAAAGCACAAATGAACAATTGGAACACCACCATCACCCTCAATCACACAGAGGGACAAATAACAATCCCAGACGTACGAGTTCAGAGAGGGATACTTCAAGGAGACAGCCTTTCACCTCTCTTATTCTGCTTAATCATGGACCCGCTCAGCAAGATCCTGAAGGAGCAAGACATTGGATATGACTTAAGTAAAGACAAAGGAAAGGAAAACCAAAAACTTGTGAACCATCTGTTCATGGATGATTTGAAAATCTATGCCAACACAAAAAACGGACTCACTCAACTCGTGGAAACTGCCCATAAGTTCTCAAAAGACATTGGCATGGAATTTGGACTGGATAAATGCTCAAAATGCACAATGACAAAAGGAAAAAAGACAAAAACCGAAAACATACAATTGGATGAAGGGAGCTACATTGCAGACCTGGCTGCAGACTCCACATACAAATACTTGGGAATTGAACAAAGTAATTCAATTGAACACAAGAAAATGAGAACAAAAACAACAAAAGAATACCTAAACCGCTTAAAAAAGATCTGCAAAACACAACTGACACCAAAAAATAAAATCACAGCCATAAACCAGTTTGCAATACCAGTGGTGACCTATGGATTTGGCATAGTGAACTGGCCACAAAACGAACTTAACAAATTGGACACAAAAACCAGAAAAATGCTCACCCTCCACAAAATCGCATACAGAAATCAGTGCATGGACAGAATATACCTACCTCGCAGAGAAGGCGGTATGGGTCTTACTGAAATCAACCAGGCCTACAGAGCATCGATAATAAGTATTGGCCAGTACTTAAAGAGCTCTGAAGAAGAAATCATAAAAACGGTCACACAACACCACGAGGCCATAAGTGAACGGACCTCAATCACTAAACTGGCAAAAAACTTTGGCGGAGAACTTCTACAAGAGAGAAAAAGCAACAGTCTCACGCCTGCAACAAAACTTGCAAGACAGACCAGAGAACAATACTGCAAAAAAGAAGGAAAACATCGAGTGGAAAGATGGAACAACACAAAAGAGCCGGACGTTTCCAAGAAGAACTCGAAAAGGAATACATCGACAAAGTTGGATCAATGCAGTGGCTAAAAAATGGAAAACTTGGTTTTGATGGAGAAAGAATTCTGATTGGAGCACAAGATCAGGGACTTCTAACTAATGGCTTCAAAAAAATGGCAGGGATCTCACAAAATGATAAATGCCGATTCTGTCATACAGCTGTTGAGAGTGTAAACCATCTAACATCAGCATGCCAGATCCTCATGGCAGATGGGCATTATACATCCAGACATAACAAGATCTGTCAATATCTCCACTGGAAGATCTGCAAGGAACTGGAGTTGGAAGTCAAAGAACATGTCTGGGAGCACGAGCCAACACCAGTCTCATCCAATGGAAAAATAACGATCTTCTACGACAAAGAGATCCCAGCAGGAAGACACATAGAAGGAGGTGCAATCAAACCTGATATTGTCATCTGGAACAAGCAAGAGAAAACAGCCAAAATCATTGATGTGACAGTCCCCAATGACTACGGCCTGAATCGAGCTGAAAGGGGAAAGATCTCAAAATACCAAGACCTAAAAAATGACCTAAGAACAACATGGTCATTGAAAGACATCAATATCATTCCAGTTGTGGTAGGAGCAACAGGCCTGATGAGAAGAACCTGAAGAAATACCTTGAGGCAATCCCCGGTCACCCAAGTGCACATGAGGTGCAGTTGTCTGCGATTAAGGGAACGATCACCATCTTGAAGAGAGCCCTTGGATACAATGCCAGATCTGGTTAAGATAACTATAGAACCTAGGATGCAACTTTAGACCCCAGGTTTGGGGCCCATTGCATTCTACTAAAAAAACATCAAAGATAAATGAAAAAACAAAAGACAAAAAGCATTTGTCTGTTCTGAGTGCGGTAAAAGATTTGGAGAAAAGAGCACGCTGAACAGACACATGATAATTCATACAGGACAAAAATGCAACTGTAGACCCCAGGGTTGGGGCCCATTGCACTCTGTAAAAAAAGAAATTGAAGAGAAATAAAAAAAGACAAAGTATTTGTGTGTTCTAAGTGTGGTCAAAGATTTGGGCACAAGAGCACTCTGAACACACACATGATAATTCATACACTGCCCAAGTAAGAAAGACATCACTTGTAAGAATCTCACAACCCAAAAATCAAACAAAAACATTTCTCAGATAATGAAACAGAAACGATGCAACAGGAGGTTGAGAAAATGATAAGAGACGGCATCTGCCCTCTGACGCAAACCATTACACCACCAAAAAATTATTGCCCTCAAAGAAAGTACATCCCCGAAAAAACAAACCATCCACTGCCCCCCGAAAAAACAAACTATTCACTGCCTCCCGAAAAACCGAACCATTTACTGCCCCCCTAAAAAAACGAGCAACTCACTGCCCCCCGAAAAAACGAGCAACTCACCACCTCATCTCAAAATAATATACAGGTGCACACAGACCCAGAACAGCAGGAACTAGAAGAGGAATTGGCAAATAAGATTGAAGAAAGAAGAAAAATGGGCATGAAAGAGCGTCCAAAGCTGACTAAACTAAAGGAGAATAAAAAATTCAAAAATATCCTCCAAAAAGTTAACATAGGACTGATCAAACTGGTCCCAAAAGGAGCCACATTGACAGAGTTAAACTCTGTAAATTATGGAGCGGCATGGTACATACAAAGTAAATTAGCCCCACAACAATTGGAGAGAAACAGTACCACAAATAAGAAAAAGAATACCATGCCACGATGGAAAAAGAAATAACAAAAAAAATCAGGTGCCTAAGAGCAGAGATCTCCCAAATGGCCACATTTTTGGGAAACAAGAACCACAAAAAGAATCTTCTTAAATAAATAAATCGCATTAAAAGAAAATACAATGTTGAAGACAAACTGCTAGGTGGAAGGATGGCTGAACATCAAGCCTTAGTAAAAGCTTTCGCAGCACAAATTAGGAACAAAGACAAGAAAATACAAGCAAAACAGATAAACTATTTGCAACAAACCCCAGACTAGTGTACAGAAAGCTGGCAAATGACACAATAGAAGTACAACAGCCACCTGAGAGAGAGGAAATTGAAAAATTCTGTAGACCACTCTTTGAAGACCCAAAACAACACCAAGAGGCTGAATGGATTGAAAAAATACAACAGAAAAACAAAGACAAACAACAAATGCCAGCAATTGTAATCAATGAAGAAGAGATCAGAAAGAAAATGACTGAATACAGTAACTTCAAGGCACCTGGCATTGACAAAATCCCAAATCTTTGGCTGAAAAGACTGACAGCATTACACCAACATTATGCTGTGGCTTTCACAAAAATATTGAACGGAGAAGAGGACACACCAGACTGGCTAACGACAGGGAACACAAGCCTAATTCCAAAGACCAAGGATACACAGCTTCCCAACAAGTACAGACCCATCTGCTGCCAAACAACAACGTACAAATGGCTGACAGGAATCATAACTGATGCTATTTATGAACATCTTGACACTGGTGGCTACCTGGAAAATGAACAGAAAGGATGTTCCAAAAGAAGATTAGGAGCTAAAGACCAGTTACTGACAGACAAAGTTATCCTGGAGGACTGCAAAACAAGGCAGAGGAACCTCAGCATGGCTTGGATTGATTACAAAAAGGCATTTGACAGTGTACCACACTCCTGGATCATGAGGTGCTTAGAACTCTACAACATCAATGAGGAAATAAGATCTTTCCTGAGAGCACAAATGAACAAGTGGAACACCACCATCACCCTCAATCACACAGAGGGACAAATAACAATCCCAGACGTACGAGTTCAGAGAGAGATACTTCAGGGAGACAGCCTTTCACCTCTCTTATTCTGCTTAATCATGGACCCGCTCAGCAAGATCCTGAAGGAGCAAGACATCGGATATGACTTAAGTAAAGACAAAGGAAAGAAAACCAAAAACTTATGAACCATCTGTTGTTCATGGACGATTTGAAAATCTATGCCAACACGAAAAACGGACTCACTCAGCTCGTGGAAACTGCCCATAAGTTCTCAAAAGACATTGGCATGGAATTTGGACTGGATAAATGCTCAAATGCACAATGACAAAAGGAAAAAAGACAAAAACCGAAAACATACAATTGGATGAAGGGAGCTACATTGAAGATCTGGCTGCAGACTCCACATACAAATACTTGGGAATTGAACAAAGTAATACAATTGAGCACAAGAAAATGAGAACAAAAACAACAAAAGAATACCTAAACCGCTTAAAAAAGATCTGCAAAACACAGCTGACACCAAAAAATAAGATCACAGCCATAAACCAGTTTGCAATACCAGTGGTGACCTATGGGTTTGGCATAGTGGACTAGCCACAATGCGAGCTTAATAAATTGGACACAAAAACCAGGAAAATGCTCACCCTCCACAAAATCACATACAGAAATCAGTGCATGGACAGAATATATCTCCCTCGCAGAGAAGGCAGTCTGGGTCTCACTGAAATCAACCAGGCCTACAGAGCATCGATAATAAGTATTGGACAGTACTTAAAGAGCTCTGAAGAAGAAATCGTAAAAACGGTCACACAACACCACGAGGCCATAACTGAACGGACCTCAATCACTAAACTGGCAAAAAACTTTGGCGGAGAACTTCTACAAGAGAGAAAAAGCAACAGTCTCATGCCTGCAACAAAACTTGCAAGACAGACCAGCGAACAATACTGCAAAAGAGAAGGAAAACATCGAGTGGAAAGATGGAAACAGCACAAAAGAGCCGGACGTTTCCAAGAAGAACTCGAAAAGGAATACATCGACAAAGTTGGATCAATGCAGTGGCTAAAAAATGGAAAACTTGGTTTTGATGGAGAAAGAATTCTGATTGGAGCACAAGATCAGGGACGTCTAACAAATGGCTTCAAAAAAATGGCAGGGATCTCACAGAATGATAAATGCAGATTCTGCCATACAGCTGTTGAGAGTGTAAACCATCTAACTTCAGCATGCCAGATCCTCATGGCAGATGGGCATTATACATCCAGACACAACAAGATCTGTCAATATCTCCACTGGAAGATCTGCAAGGAACTGGAGATGGAAGTCAAAGAACATGTCTGGGAGTACGAGCCAAAACCAGTCTCATCCAACGGAAAAGTAACGATCTCTACGACAAAGAGATCCCAGCAGAAGACACATTGAAGGAGGTGCAATCAAACCTGATATTGTCATCTGGAACAAGCGAGAGAAAACAGCCGAAATCATTGATGTGACAGTCCCCAATGATTACGGCCTGAATCGAGCTGAAAGGGGAAAGATCTCGAAATACCAAGACCTGAAAAATGACCTAAGAACAACATGGTCATTGAAAGACATCGATATCATTCCAGTTGTGGTGGGAGCAACAGGCCTGATGAAGAAGAACCTGAAGAAATACCTTAAGGCAATCCCCGGTCACCCAAGTGCACATGAGGTGCAGTTGTCTGCGATTAAGGGAACGATCACCATCTTGAAGAGAGCCCTCGGATACAATGCCAGATCTGGTTAGGATAACTATAGAGCCTAGGGTGCAACTTTAGACCCCAGGTTTGGGGCCCATTGCATTTTACTAAAAAGACGTCAAAGATAAATGAAAAACCAAAAGGCAAAAAGCATTATCTGTTCTGAGTGTGGTCAAAGTTTTGGACAAAAAGGCACCCTGAGCAGACACATGATAATTCATACCAGACACACCATTTAGCTGTTCTGATCAGACTAAAAGACAGAAACAGAAGGGCATTCTGAACAAACGCATAATTCAAAGTCATTCACTGGCCCCCGAAAAATGAGCCATTCACCAGCTCATCTACAAAACAATATACAGGTGCACACAGACCCAGAACAGCAGGAACTAGAAGAGGAATTGGCAAATAAGATTGAGGAAACAAGAAAATTGGACATGAAAGAGCGTCCAAAACTGACTAAATTAAAGGAGAATAAAAAAAATTAAAAACTATCCTGCAAAAAGTTAACCTGGGACTGGCTAAACTAGTCACTGAAGGAACCACAATTGACAGATTTAAAGTCTCTAAATTATGGAGCAGCATGGTACATACAAAGTAAATTAGCCCCACAAGATTTGGAGAGAAAAGGAACCAGAATTAAGAAAAAGAATACTGTGCCACAATGGAAAAAGAAATTACAACAAAAAAACCAGCCGCCTAAGAGCAGAGATCTCCCAAATGCCCACATTTTTGGGAGGTTAAAACCATAAAAGGAATCTCCTTAAAAAAGTAAATTGCATTAAAAGAAAATGCAGTGTTGAAGATAAATAGCTGGGGTGGGAGGCTGAACATCAAGCCTTAGTGAAAGATTTTTCTGCACAGATTAGGAACAAAGACAAGAAAATACAAGCAAAACAGATAATTCACAAAAAACTCCAGGCTTGTGTACAGGAAGTTGGCAAACAACACAATAGAAGTACAACAACTACCTGAGAGAGAAGAAATTGAAAAATTCTGCAGACCACTCTTTGAAGACCCAAAACAACACCAAGAGGCTGAATGGATTGAAAAAATACAACAGAAAAACAAAGACAAACAGCAAATACCAGAAACTGTAATCACTGAAGAGGAAATCAGAAAGAAAATGAGTGAATACAGTAACGTCAAGGCACCTGGCATCGACAAAATCCCAAATTTTTGGCTGAAAAGACTGACAGCATTACACCAACATTATGCTGTGACTTTCACAAAAATATTGAACAGAGAAGAGGACACACCAGACTGGCTAACGACTGGGAACACAAGCCTGCTACCAAAGACCAAGGAAACACAGCTTCCCAACAAGTACAGACCCATCTGCTGCCTAACAACAACGTACAAATGGCTGACAGGAATCATAGATGCTGACATTTATGAACATATTGACTTGATATTGACTGGTGGCTACCTGGAAAATGAACAGAAAGGTGTTTCCAGAAGAAGATTAGGAGCTAAAGACCAGTTACTGACAGACAAATCTATCCTGGAGGACTGCAAGAAAAGGAGGAGGAACCTCAGCATGGCTTGGATTGACTACAAAAAGGCATTTGACAGTGTACCACACTCCTTGGGCCTGTACTATGAAGCAGGGTTAACTTACTCAGATGTAACCCAGGGTCAACCTCTTAAACCGGGGTTGACAAAACATGGTTTCCCCAAGTGGTGTTAATCGGTACTACGACGCTGAATAAGATGTTGATTTGTTGAACCTGTGTTAACCTAAGTGGAGTTTGTGCGCGTTCACATAAAAGGGGCGGGTTGCAGCACACGTTACCATTTTTCAATGATGGCGCGGTCACCTTACTTTACCAGAGAAGAATGCACAATTATTATGCAGAGCTACGAGGAACTTAAATTAACGTTAAGGGGGAAATCGAACACATCTGCCAATAAAGCAAGACAGGCTTGTTGGCAACGTATTGCTGATCGGGTAAATGCGTAATTGTTCTCCAAATCTGTTACAGATGATTAACCTGTGGAATGTCTGATATGTGTTAAAAAAAAAAATGCCCCTCTTCCATTAATTACGCCCAGATGCAACACGATTCAGAAGTGGGCATAGGCCTCCTAATAAATGTTTGGTTAATTTAATGTTTCCTAAATGGCTACCTTGACTGTATGATTGCTGTTCCTAATCCTGTCAATATGTCAGATGCAATAGCAGTGCCAAACGCACCTGAAGATGAAAGATGAAGATGAAATATAAAAACATCCTTCATCCTTCAAAACGGTAGGTTTATATTCATAGCTTGATAAGCCCCACTTCGCCTAATTAATGGACATGCATTAGACCTATTTTGATATTAGTAATTACCCGCGATTGCATAAAACCCTTCTTTGATGTGCATTGCGGATAAATGGCCAGGGAAAACGACAAATGTATCCAACAGTTTAGACAGAGCAAGTACTACCTTGCGAATCATACAACATACAGTATTCTTGCTCAGATGTTCAGCAAAGATCAAATCAATTTTATTTATATAGCGCCAAATCACAACAAACAGTTGCCTCAAGGCGCTTTATATTGTAAGGCAAAGCCATACAATAATTACGGGAAAACCCCCAACTGTCAAAACGACCCCCTGTGAGCAAGCACTTGGCGACAGTGGGAAGGAAAAACTCCCTTTTAACAGGAAGAAACGTCCAGCAGAACCAGGCTCAGGGAGGGGCAGTCTTCTGTTGGGACTGGTTGGGGCTGAAGGGAGAGAACCAGGAAAAAGACATGCTGTGGAGGGGAGCAGAGATCGATCACTAATGATTAAATGCAGAGTGGTGCATACAGAGCAAAAAAAAGAAACACTCAGTGCATCATGGGAACCCCCCAGCAGTCTAAGTCTGTAGCAGGGTCACCTGATCCAGCCCTAACTATAAGCTTTAGCAAAAAGGAAAGTTTTAAGCCTAATCTTAAAAGTAGAGAGGGTTTTGGTATCCTTTATCCGAATTGGGAGCTGGTTCCACAGGAGAGGAGCCTGAAAGCTGAAGGCTCTGCCTCCCATTCTACTCTTAAGCCCCGTTTACACACAGACGGTAAGAGCTCCCGGAAGAGTTTTTGGCCGTCTTAAGGATCACACACTGTTGTTAACGCCGGCACTAGGGGGCGTGGTTTAGTTCCGGCTTTACCGGGAATTGCTCCTGAAATTATTCAACATGTCTAGGACCAATTTTATTCACTTTATACATGCTTCCCTTGGGCAGTATTATTAGACGGTATTGCTTAAATTTTCATTGTTACGCAGATGATACCCAGCTTTATCTATCCATGAAGCCAGAGGATACACACCAATTAGCTAAACTGCAGGATTGTCTTACAGACAAAGACATGGATGACCTCTAATTTCCTGCTTTTAAACTCAGATAAAACTGAAGTTATTGTACTTGGCCCCACAAATCTTAGAAGCATGGTGTCTAACCAGATCGTTACTCTGGATGGCATTTCCCTGATCTCTAGTAATACTGTGAGAAATCTTGGAGTTATTTTTGATCAGGATATGTCATTCAAAGCGCATATTAAACAAATATGTAGGACTGCCTTTTTGCATTTACGCAATATCTCTAAAATCAGAAAGGTCTTGTCTCAGAGTGATGCTGAAAAACTAATTCATGCATTTATTTCCTCTAGGCTGGACTATTGTAATTCATTATTATCAGGCTGTCCTAAAAGTTCCCTAAAAAGCCTTCAGTTGGTTCAGAATGCTGCAGCTAGAGTACTGACGGGGACTAGCAGGAGAGAGCATATCTCACCCGTGTTGGCCTCCCTTCATTGGCTTCCTGTTAATGCTAGAATAGAATTTAAAATTCTTCTTCTTACTTATAAGGTTTTGAATAATCAGGTCCCATCTTATCTTAGGGACCTCGTAGTACCATATTACCCCATTAGAGCGCTTCGCTCTCAGACTGCGGGCTTACTTGTAGTTCCTAGGGTTTGTAAGAGTAGAATGGGAGGCAGAGCCTTCAGCTTTCAGGCTCCTCTCCTGTGGAACCAGCTCCCAATTCAGATCAGGGAGACAGATACCCTCTCTACTTTTAAGATTAGGCTTAAAACTTTCCTTTTCGCTAAGGCTTATAGTTAGGGCTGGATCGGGTGACCCTGGACCATCCCTTGGTTATGTTGCTTTAGACGTAGACTGTGGGGGGGTTCCCATGATGCACTGTTTCTTTCTCTTTTTGCTCCGTATGCATCACTCTGCATTTAATCATTAGTGATCGATCTCTTTTTCCTGGTTCTTTCCCTCAGCCCCAACCAGTCTCAGCAGAAGACTGCCCCTCCCTGAGCCTGGTTCTGCTGGAGGTTTCTTCCTGTTAAAAGGGAGTTTTTCCTTCCCACTGTGGCCAAGTGCTTGCTCATAGGGGGTCGTTTTGACCGTTGGGGTTTTTCATAATTATTGTATGGCCTTGCCTTGCAATGTGGAGCGCCTTGGGGCAACTGTTTGTTGTGATTTGGCGCTATATAAGAAAAAAGTTGATTGATTGATGTCGAATAATTCCGGGAGCGCTCCCGGAGACCTCCCGTGACGACGAACAACGGCGTGTGATACTTTTTAATCGCCGTTTCATCCTGCTGCTTCCTGTAGTGCCGCAGTTCTCGTCGCGCCGCGATAACCAATCGGGCTGAATATGTAGTGACATGGAGATGTCTGGAGTTTGACTGAAGATATGAACATGTCCTGTATCTACCTGTGAGCAGGACTTATGTCTCTTTTGTCCTTTATTTTACAATCATGACAGTTTGTGGAGCGAGCAGCAGCCACACAGCAGCGTAGAGCGGAGGTTCTTTTAAATTTTATTTTACGTGCATGCGCGCGCAAATTGTCCTGGAGATTATTTTACTTATTAGCTACACAGTTGTATAATAAAGCAACTGGTGACTGGCTTCTAAACACAATTATGACAGAGTTTTTTGGGGATAGAGCGAGCTGCAGCCCTGCAGCAAACAGCAGCGGGGAGCAGACTTTTTTTTCTTTTCTTTTTTTTTACGTGCGCGCGAGCAAATCGTCTGTAGAGAATATTTTATTGATTAACTACACAGATGTACGAGGTCTGTCCGTAAAGTAACGGCCCTTTTTATTTATTTTTTTTAAAAACTATATGGATTTCATTCATATGTTTTTACGTCAGACAAGCTTGAACCCTCGTGCGCATGCGTGAGTTTTTCCACGCCTGTCGGTGACGTCATTCGTCCTGTGAGCACGCCTTGTGGAAGAAGTGGTCCCACCCCCTCGGCTGATTTTCATTCTCAGCAAAGAGCTGAGCTACTGCCGCTTTGTTCCATGAAATTTTTTTCTGAAACTCTGCCAGACAACCAGCTGGAAACCATTTAGAAGATTCGGTTGTTTTTCAGTGAAAATTTTACGGGCTTCACAGAGAATAAGGACTGTTACTACAGCTTTAAGGCTGCCCCACAATGGCGCATGGTGCGCCGCGCTCCGAGCAGCGACGACGAGGCAGAAAACGCCAGATCATTTCTAAACGGATGGCTGTGTGGAGCCGGGACCGTCGTGTGGAATTTCTCTGGTTATCACAAGAGCTGGACATCAGCCATTTTCCAGCAGATTTCACTTTTAATAAGAGATTTTGTCATGGAAAGCCGAGCGGAGGCTTTGTGCGTAACGACTGATTCGCTGATCGACCGAGACAACGTTTCGACGTGTCAGAGGACACGTTGGGACATGCCTATCTCGGCTTTCAGTGCTTACCAGTCCAGTAAGTATCAGAGAAATTGTGGAGAGCTGGGCATGTCCCAACCTGAAAAGATGGAATACATAAATTGTCCACTGGCAAAATATCTAAGCACAAGGCACATTATCTGCTCGATTGTCGGGGCATTGCTACACTGTAAAAAATGAGTTTTTTACAGGAAAACACTGGCAGCTGTGGTCACCAGGGAATTCCTGTAAAACATACAGCAGCACAGTAGATAACATTACAGACATAATATGTATATGGATTTACAGTGAATGAACCACGGCTGACTCACATTAAAGGAACTGTTACATCTATAAATAAGAGCTTTTTTTTTGAAGGAGGCTACATTGAAGATACATTGGGATACTTTGTTTTTTGCATGATGTCTTTGCACGCGCAGTTAATATCTACGTGTGTGAAATAATATAGTACACCTGAATGCTTTTTTTTTTTTTTTTTTACCTGAGTGGTTTTGGCACCGATCTGACGCCTTATCTGTTTGTCTGAGAGTAATAATGTCTTAATGTTGGAATTGTAAGTTTTTAGGAAAATATGGACTTTTTAGGGTGAAAACTGAAATTCACCCAAATTTTTTTCCTTCAGTTCTTGATGGATTTTGATGATTGTTTTTGTTTGTTTCATCTTTATGGTGAAATTCACCAAAACACTTTTTCAGTTTCTGATATATTTTAATTCTGGTGGTTTTGTTTGTTTCTTCTAAACACTGTTCATAATTCATCCTTGTGGATATATGAAATAATAAATTTGAGTAAAAAATGGATTTCATTAAGGTGAAATTCATGCAAAAGTTTTCATTTTGATTCATATTAGGTTGATTTATTTAAACACTGTTCTCAGTTCTTAACAAAATTATGATTTTTGTTAAAAACAAATAGTGTTTTTGGAAAACAATAAAATTCTCCAAACTGGTAAATTTAGTTTTGTTTGAAGTTCTGTTCTTCCCTGTTGAATTTTGAATGACAACTTTTGATCATGAAAAACCATGAAATTTACCTGCAGTTGTACAAGTTCCAAAATTGCATGAGAGAGAAAAATCACCACAAGATGGTATTCAAGGAATTTTAAAGTCATTGAATTTTTGGAGGAGAATCTCAACTTTCAGCAAAAATATTTCCAGTAAATTTCTGTCCTCTGATCCAGTCGACACACTGCTGTCAACATTTCAGCTGCTACTTCAGGTTTCATTCAAAAGTCTATTTACACAATAGTATAAACACTAAAATGACTCTTACAGAATTTACAGCCGTTGGTAAAGAATTTTATTCAGTCAGCTGGATGTTGGAGATAAGAGGGCGGAGCTTATCAAGGCTGGAGGTCAACCAGGACAAAGTGCTGTGAGGAGACGTCACAGCTGAGAGAAGTGAGCAGGTGATGGACTGAAGGTCGTGTCCAAAGTGATTGTTTCAAGAAGATTTTGTAGATTTTCCTGCAGAGAAACTGAATTAAAGGAAACAGTCTGAAAAATAGAGCGACCGCTGTGTCGTCGGTAAAACAACTGAGTCATCATGAGGTCAAGTTGTTTGTCGGCTTTGTGAGACAGTCGGCAGCAAAATCAGGGATGAGGTCAAAGTGTGCGCTTAAAGAACCCAGAGACGCCACTCGAGTGACCTTCAGTCCTCATCTCAGTCTCAGTTCAGACTGATGAAAATCTGATCCGGTTTGAATCAGAGCCAAACTCAGCCACGTGTGAATGTTACTGAACTCCAAAATCAAACACTTTGTGTTCACTCAGAGTCACACAGTCTGAGTTTGACAAATTCAGTCTGACAGCAGCTGGAAAGAAACTTCTAGACTCCAGAAAAACATCTGGATTCAGCAGATAAATTCCACTGATCTTAAAACCTGCCTGGATCAATGATGAGAATTTTCCACAGATTTCAGAGTTTTTGTGGGTCATTTCTGGGATCAGTGTAAATCAGATGAGAAAATGTTTGGGTGTTGGTGCAGCGCGTGTCATCGGTGCCAGTTAAATCTTTCCTCGTGCGTGTGAGCCGTAATAGTGCTGCTGAAACTCCAAACTAAAACGCTCAATCTCATTGGTTACTTTTTAAACAACAGCGAACTTTCATCCAATCAGAATCTCTGTAATATCTAATGTCATTGAAAGAACCCGGATGTGGACATTTTGAGTTTCTGCAAGTTTGGTTTGTTAGCTGCATCTGTAACATGATCAAAATTACAGAGAGGACGAAGACCACGTTAAAGACATCGATAGTGGTGTAAAAAAAAGTTTAAGTGGACATGAACGGGACAAAATCAAGACTCATATGGAGTTAAATTTCTCTCAATACTTGTAAATGCACAGAGGGTGATTTACAAATATCTCTTGATTTGTACACGTGCTTTATGATCCACAAACACAAAAGCATTTGCAAAACTGAAAATTCTGTTTGTGAAGTGTGATTCAGCATTTGTCAAGCACTGATTACACACATTCGTGTTGCTCACTTACGCAGTATTGAGACATTCTCAGCACAAAACTTCACTTGAAATCCACAAATATGTAAGTTGCTATTCACATTTCCATCCAGTAGATGGTAGTGTTGTTCTATGCATTTTGATTGGCGGGGGGCCGTGCAGCTAAACAACAGGAGAACACAATTTTCAGTTTTGCAAATGCTTTTGACATTGTGAATTCTGAAAAGACAGATTTATATTGTCTGCAGTCGTTCTGTCCGCGTTCTGTCCACATTTCTCCAGACAGCTCAGTCCACTCAGTTTGAATTTGACTTTTTACCTCCAGACATCATAAAATAAGAATTTTTTTTAAACATTCAGAGATAATTGATTTCATTTAAAGCATGTGGTCCAGGCTGCTAAGCTAACATTAGCCTCTTTATCTGGACCCTGGAATCTGAATGAGACAGAATCAGGGTTGTATCATCTGCAAACATTTGACAAATCATTCACATCAATAAAAAATAATAATGGACTGCAATACACAAAAAAGGACGGGCTCACCTGGCCGGGTTGTCCAGGTGTGGGTGTTGTTGTTTTGGGGTTTTCCTGGTGAAGCAGAGGGCTGCCTCAGTGTGACGTCATGTGGCGTCGAGGAATCTGACTGTTTGTGACCTTCAGAGTATCCAGCCTTCTTGGAGACTCTGAGTGGGATCCTGGAAAAGATTCCTGCTGGAGACTCCTGAGTTCTATTTGGGGAAGTCAGTGCTCACGTGGATGACGAAGAAGAAACTCATGAGGCCGTTTGTCAAGGATCCCCGGTGCTCCCAGTTTTTAAACATTTGGATTAATCTGTCTTTTTAAACATTTGGATTCATCTGTCAGTACAGAATAAACAGACACACACAGAACACCATGAGCTCCAAACTGATGGATCCTGACATAGATTTGGAATCATTTGGTCATAAACACAGGTACAGCTGTTCCACAACGGGGTCTGAACTCAGGTCAAGGCACACATGACCTGTCAATCAAAGTGACCCCACCCCTAATTATTCAGAATGTTGTGGTGTGAAATCTGTCAAACTGAAGAAGAATCTCCCCCAGAGAAAACTATCTATGGAGACCAAAACTGTTTTAATGCCAGGCTGTAAATATGTTTATGTTGGACATTTTAACATGGACTTCAATGGAACGATACTCCTTTTTGGAGCTGAACTCTTGCGGCCATTTAAGGGCAAGACTTTCCACTTCCGCTTTTCTTCATTTCATACAGGTGGAGGTTGAGGCTTGGTTCTTGGGTGTTGCGATATACGCTGCCCCCTAGTGGTTACACTATGTTGAACAGTTGATTAGAACACGTTAACATTGTACAGGGAACATGTTCCTTTGTGCATATGACAATAAAATTCTTTTGAATCCTTAAATGCGTGCGACTAATTGCAGATGATCTGATCTTCTCAGCACATGAGGATTTGGAATCTTCAGGCACCTCATGATTCCATTCAGTTACCATCCAGAGGGGTGTGGTTCAATTATCAGTTATCAATGCATTTTCATTGATCTTTTTTCTTACTGTGTGGCTGCTTGGTACTTTTCCAAGTAGAGTTTATACAACTGAACAGAGTTAATTCCAGCCGACAAGAGACGGAAGCTCCGGATAGACGTGAGCAACGAAGCCGACGGAGCTATTCACAGAACGTCCAAAGAGGAGGAGAGGGAAGAGAGGCAGGCTAAATTCTAGGCTAAAGGTTAGAGCTACCACACAATAGCTTCCTAGTCTGTTACCAGCTGATATCCGCTCATAAGCTAAAGGCACGGGCTACCAGACCGCAGCTGCCTCGTCTGTTACTTGCCGATATCCACTCCTAGGCTAAAGGCAAGAGCTACCAGGCCACAGCTGCCTAGTCTGTTACTAGCTGATGTCTGATCGTAGGCTAAAGGCAAGAGCTACCAGGCCACAGCTGCCTATAGTCTGTTACTAGCTGATGTTTGGTCTCTTGAAAACGAGATGAGCTGAGAACCAGACTAACCACCAGTGTGAGATCAGTTGTGCTCTGCGATAACATACATCTAAAGATGCAACTCTTCGAGTCATCTAACAATGACTGGAGCTCTCAGCCAGGAGGTCTTCTATCTGGACACACTTAACTTTGTTTCAACATGTGGGATTAGGTCCATTCTGGACCAGTTAAAATTACATAAATCCATAAAAAAAAAAAAAAAAATTGTGGTTCATTTTACACAAACATATTTAATCTGCTGCCCTTGAGCATTTCACTAAAAATAAAATAAATAAACTGCAGGATCAGCAAAATGTTCTTCCAAAATCCAAATGAGTGTAAACAGTTAATCCGGATTCAAATTACATCAGATTGATCCCTAAATATGTCTATGAACAAAGTTTTCAAGAAAAGCCAGCTGGAACCCTTCAAGACCACAAAGTTAATGGAATCAAAATGGAAATAACAGATACAGTGAATTGAAACTTAAAAAAAAAATGAAAATTTGAAGTGATCAAATCTCATGATGGAAATGAAAGAAATATGGTGAAAAAGACCATCAGCAGCCACAACAGTTACTTTGAGCATCACACACGAAACCAAATAAAATTAATGAGCAGCAAAATGTCAGTGATGGTGAATTATATCAGACAAGCAAAGTGTTTTTTTTTTTTTTTCATAATTCTTGACTTCAGTCCAGATATCAGCCACACTGACCAGTTATCAGTGGAGACTGGAGTGGTCTCACTGGAGGAGAAGCCCTGCTTAAAAGGAACATTCTCTGGGTTTTCTGGTGGCAGATGAGTCCACAGGTGAGCACTTGACATCCCTGATTTGGAAGAAACTTGAAGAGTTGAAAATTCCTTTTAAGGTCTGTAGAGGACAGAGAAGACAATGGGGCCAACATGAGTGGAAAAACAAGGGAGTACAAGCCGCCAGGCTCCCAGAAATAAATCCCAGAGGTTGTTTTGTGCCATGTGGGACAAAAACCTTAAACTTGGTTGTGGCTGATGCTGTAAAAACTCCACCGATGCTCCACATGACTTTGGCATTTTGCAGAAGCTCTACATCTTGTTTTCAGCCTCCACACAGAGACGGAGCATTTTGAGAAAATCATGTGAACATTACTTTGAAGATGTGCTCTCAAACAAGGTGGGAAAGCAAAGTAAAGAAGTCTCCCAGCATGCACGTGGACTCTGCAGTTGGTCCCCTCAGAAAGACAGAGAGCGTCTCTGTGATTACAGAGAAAAGGGCTTTGTTTCTGCACAAATATTTGGAGGTGGAACCCAGGCACCCATACAGACCACTCCATCGGTCCCAACCAACACAGCACCGGAGCATCCAACAGCCAGCAAGCACTCGGCGCCCTCTTGTGCTGAGCAGTGCGTAACCAGCGACGACTCCCATGGAGATATCTATTAACAAAACCATTCGTATAAGCACTTTAACACTGCACACTTCAACACACACACACACACACACAGAGAACGCCGTGGCCGGTACCTACCTGCCTTCACAGGAACACAGAAGTGGAACCGTCAAACAGACACCTGCAGCAAACCTCCACAAGTGAGAGAAAGAAGCACTCTCTGCCCCTATTATGAGAACACCCTCCAACACTGATGGGCTGAAATCCAACAACCAGCTGAAGATAATTAAGCTCAGTCATACTGCTGCACAAGCAATAGTGCACAATCTCAAGCACAATGACTAAATTGGTTAATCTAAATCTTCACAGGGAAATTCTGTAACGGGTAAATATATTCTTTTAAAGAATATACACACACAGGCCATGTTTCTGCTCTGCTCCTGAAAAATTTCAAACAATTGTCAAAACAGAGAAAGAAAGCATCTGGCTGTTTTTGTTACGAAAGAAATGTGAAGATGCGCGCGCACACACACACACACACACACACACTGTGTGTGTGTTGAGAAACCATGTTTCTGCTCTGTTCCTGAAAAAAGTTGAGGCATTTTTCAACAGAGAAAAAGAAACCGTTTGGATGTTTTCCCCTTTAAAAAAATCTTGTGATGGAGAAATTTGATGATGCAAAAACAAGTGCATGCACGCACGCACGCACACACACACACACACACACACACAGTGTTTGTTGAGAAACCACGTTTGTGCTCTGGTCCTGAAAAAAGTTGAGGCATTTCTTAACACAGAAAAAGAAACCATTTGGCTGTTTTCCTCTTTAAAAAAATCTTCTGATTAAGTAGAAATTTGAGGATGGTAACACAAGCGCACATGCAAACAGACACACACACACACACACTGTTCTGGTCTGTTCCTGAAAAAAGTTGAGGCATTTCCCAACACAGAAAAAGAAACCATTTGGTTGTTTTCCACTTTTAAAAAAATCCTGTGATGGAGAAACTTTAGGATGCAAAAACAAGTGCGTGCGCGCACACACACACACACACCCTGTCTGTGTTGAAAAACCACGTTTCTGCTCTCTCTAAGAATTCAAAACTGAAAAAGAAACCATTTGGCTGTTTTCATCAAATTTGAGGATGCACAAACACACACACACACACACAAACATGGACACATACACAGTGTCTGTTGAGAAACCACGTTTCTGCACTCCTGAAAAAATTCAGACAATAGGGATGCGCACACCCACACACGCATGTACATATATGCGCGCGCGCGCACATACGTACATATATGCGCGCGCGCGCGCACACACACACACACACACACACACACACACACACACACACACACACACACACACACACACACACACACACACACACACACACGGGCAGGCCTTCGAGAAACAAGGAATTTCATTGGACTAGCCCAATGTGCCTCAGCAGAAGCATCCAATGGGCCACTATGTGTCATTTTTTACCGTCGCAGTTAATAAAAACTATAATTATATACATTGGCTTAATATGCGCTACAACGCGCTCAACCTTTGTTCAGAATCAGCTTCTTATCTCTGGTAACGATGCGGCTTTCCTCTCACTCGCTGAACGTCCACAGACTTAATCACTTCAATAGCGAAGCAAAGAGTGCAACGAAACGAGACGAGTCATTGGATAAATGCTGAGCTTTGTCCCGCCCATCTGACGCTCAGCGTCTATAGTAGGCGGGCCTCGGCTGGCCCGGACGCTCGGCTTCTGCATGATGATTGGATGATCTGCCTGAGGCTGAATCCCGTTTTGATTGACAGCGAAATGAGCGAATCAGCGATCTTTTGGTGTAAACATCCGTGATCTGTTCTGAGTTGAACCGGAGACTTTCCTAATCCTGTTAGCGGCATTTTCTTTGTTAAAAACGACTAGCGACAAATCGAGCTTCTATTTCTGGTGGGGTTTTTTTTGTTTGTTTGTAGCTGCTTGTGTCCACCGTCATAAAGCACTCTAGCTACACTGCATTGGCTCTAACCTCAATCTCTTCCTGCTGGGTCACGTCTCTCTCCGTCTCCTCCTCCTCTTCACTCTCCACCACCTGTGCTCTCGACGCCGATCCCGACCCGGGCTAGTTTGAAATGACGGACCGGCGGCCCCACTACCCGTCCCGAACCCGAGGTCGAGCTGGGGTTTTAAACATATCTGTGATTTTGGCACATTTTGCTGCGTCGTCTTTTAATTTCTGTTTTCTTTTTTCCTTTCGCTTCTCAGCTCCATTCTTTTGCTTCTCCATTTTGCGCACAACTCTCCGTTCAACACTCGAGCTCGGACCGAATAACCAAAACTTTGAGTGATGACTTGGGTCAGGTGGGGGCCTGTAGGGAGGGGCGGGCCTTCGAGAACCAAGGAGTTTCATTGGACCAGCCCAATGTGCCTCAGGAGAAGCATCCAATGGGCCACTATGTGTCATTTTTTACCGCGCAATCAATAAAAATTATAATTATATACATATATTTTTTAATGACAGACCCGGGGGGCCCAAAATACAGGGGGGCCCGGCGGGATTTGCCCGGTACGCCAGATAATCAGTCCAGCCGTGGCAACAAGACAAAACATTGCTAACAATTTGGCCTCATGTGCACAGCCTTGTGCAGCTGCAAATGTCTGGACCATTTCAGATTACAGTCATTTGTGGAGAAGAACAAAGACAAATGTAATATTCAACTAGTTTTTGTAATAACTTGTTAATGTACAGCGAAGTTCTCATGAGCATAATTACGTTACATCCTCACAGTCCTGTCCAGAGTGAACCCCGTCCCTGCCTCATGCCCTATGACTGCTGGCACAGGCTCCAGCCCCCCACAACCCTTAATTGGACTAAGCGGTTGAAGATGAGTGAGTGTGAGTATAATTGGTGTGATTGTGATAATAACAGGCACCTGACGCCTCAAATCATCACATTCAGCAGCCAAGAATGTTTACTTCGTGGCATTCGTGACTTGTCATGTGTAAATGCAACATTAATGATCTTCATTTCTCTTGAATAAATGATCATTAATAAGATGCAGGAGTTTGCTGAAGCTGCTCAGTCACACTGACAGTGATTCCAGTTTGTCAGCGTGCACACTGAGTCACTTCATGCAGCCTGAGCAGATCAGATGTGACAGATGTGGTGGAACCAGCGCTTTTTACTGCACCTGATTGTTCATGTGAAGCTTCATGTGTCTGATCAGTGTTTCAGCTTCCTTATAGAAATGCACTGACACTTCTGTCTCCTCACAGCTTGTGGACAGTTACGTCAGCAGCGCGGGATATTTCAAACCCACACCTCCCTGCCAACATGAACCATCACAATATATATATAGTCTTATGATTGTTTTTTATATTAATAATATTTGAATAAAATGTACATAAAAGCAAAGCACTTTTATAACTTTATTATGATGTGTTTCACTGTTGTTTTCAAATTAATTTTAAGAAATAACAAAAAATGTGTTTGGGTTTTTTTCTTTCCATCTGATTAAATACATTCTGCAGTGAAGTGCATTTTTTTTTAACAAAATGCCAGTGACCTTTGACCTGGGCTTAAAGAACATAGATTTAGGCTTCAACAGACGCTGACCAGGAAACTGTCACAAACACAGTGTGTGGACTTTGGTCAGCTTTGTGCCAGGTGCCATCCTGACACCCACAGACGGCTACAATCTAACAGAATTCCAGGTTACATGTCTGGAATGTTAGAATGACAGTTTAAAAAGAAATTCTTAAAGAATGACCTTTAAACTCAGTGAAAACTCATTTCTACAACATGACATAAATGAAATAAAAATATCAAAGCTAAAATCAGACCCTTTATTGGAAAAAGTAAATCTTCACTCTGACTGCCAGTTTTCTTCAGGCAAGTGGGGATGGATCCAAGAATCTTTCCAAGTCACTGAGTGTGTCTTGAACTTCATTTCCCTCAGTCATTAAGAAATACAAACATTGTGGTACTGTGTGGTAATTGTGTGTTAAGTAGGTAGTTCTCAAAAACTGAGTGACTGTGCAGGAAGGACACGATTGACGGAAGCCACGAAGACACCCAGACAACCCTGAAGAAGTTACAGGCTTCTGTGGCTGTGATTGGAGGAATTGTGCACAGTGCATGTTTTGCATTTTGCATCACCAGTTATACAGCTTCATGATGAAGTGGTACAGAGGAGGATTTTCTTAAAAAGAAGACCTGAAAGTTTAGCTACAAACTGTCCGAAGGTACATTTGATCTATTTTGGTTAAAGAAAATCCTTTTCTGCTCGACTCCATCATGAATCTGAGATATAAGTGCTCTTGCAATAGGAAACCTGACCACTAGATGTCATCAGAATCACCTTCAACACTGTAACACTCAGTGTCCCTTTAATCAGATGTGGAAGTGAACATCAGCCCTCCAACAAATGGGAAACACACCTGGAGCTGAGTCAGGCCCCTCTGCTTTTGTGGAACTTGCTGTCTGCTTCACTGGGAACGCCGCCTCTGGTGGACGGGACACAGGTGTCTCTGTCTTCACTCCTGGGGAGACAGAAGCCAAAGGAAAGACACCATTAGTATTTTGAAATGTAACTGAAATGAACATTATTTGATGACATGAACAAGATGCCTGCAGTTCAACAAATGTACCAGGAGGGGGCGCAGACAGAACAACTGCAGACAAAATAAATGTGTCTTTTCAGAATTCACCTGCACTATGCAGGTGAGGAAAATGATGACACACCACAAATAAAATTCTTTACCAACGGCTGTAAATTCTGTAAGAGTCATTTTAGTGTTTACACTATTGTGTAAATAGACTTTTGAATGAAACCTGAAGTAGCTGAAATGTTGACAGCAGTGTGTCGACTGGATCAGAGGACAGAAATTTACTGGAAATATTTTTGCTGGAAGTTGAGATTCTCCTCCAAAAATTCAATGACTGTTTAAAATTCCTTGAATGCATCTTGTTGTAATTTCTTTCTCTCTCACATCCAATTTTGGAATTTGTACAACTGTGGGTGAATTTCATGGTTTTTCATGACGAAAAGTTGGCATTCAAAATTCAACAGGGAAGAACAGAACTTTAAACAAAATCAAATTCACCAGTTTGGTAAATTTTATTGTTTTCCAAACACACAGTATTTGTTTTCAACAAAAATGTGGTTATATGTACCATGCCGCTCCATAATTTACAGTTTAAATCTGTCAATGTGGTTCCTTCTGGGACCAATTTAGTCAGTCCCAGGTTAACTTTTTGCAGGACAGTTTTGAATTTTTTATTCTCCTTTAATTTAGTCAGCTTTGGAAGCTCTTTCATGTCCAGTTTTCTTTCTTCAATCTTATTTGCCAAATCTTCTTCTAGTTCCTGGTGTTCTGGCTCTGTGTGCAGCTGTATATTGTTTTGTATATGAGCTGGTGAATGGCTCATTTTTGGGGGGAATAGTGAATGACTATGAATTATCATGTGTTTGTTCAAGGTGCTCTTTAGTCCAAATCTTTGACCACACAGAACAGACAAATGCTTTTTGTCTTTTGTTTTTTAATTTATCTTTGATGTCTTTTTAGTAGAATGCATGGGCCCCAAACCTGGGGTCTAAAGTTGCACCCTAGGCTCTATAGTTATCCTAACCAGAGCTGGCATGGTATCCAAAGGCTCTCTTCAAGATGGTGATCGTTCCCTTAATTGCAAACAACTGCAACTCATGTGCACTTGGGTGACCGGAGATTGCCTCAAGGTATTTCTTCAGGTTCTTCTTCACAAGGCCTGTTGCTCCCACCACAACTGGGATGATATCGATGTCTTTCAATGACCATGTTGTTCGTAGGTCATTTTTCAGGTCTTGGTATTTTGAGATCTTTCCCCTTTCCGCTCGATTCAGGCCGTAGTCATTGGGGACTGTCACATCGATGATTTTGGCTGTTTTCGCTTGCTTGTTCCAGATGACAATATCAGGTCTGATTGCACCTCCTTCAATGTGTCTTCCTGCTGGGATCTCTTTGTCGTAGAAGATCATAACTTTTCCATTGGATGAGACTGGTGCTGGCTCGTGCTCCCAGACATGTTCTTTGACTTCCATCTCCAGTTCCTTGCAGATCTTCCAGTGGAGATATTGACAGATCTTGTTGTGTCTGGATGTATAATGCCCATCTGCCATGAGGATCTGGCATGCTGAAGTTAGATGGTTTACACTCTCAACAGCTGTATGACAGAATCGGCATTTATCATTCTGTGAGATCATTGCCATTTTTTTGAAGCCATTTGTTAGAAGTCCCTGATCTTGTGCTCCAATCAGAATTCTTTCTCCATCAAAACCAAGTTTTCCATTTTTTAGCCACTGCATTGATCCACTTTGTCAATGTATTCCTTTTCGAGTTCTTCTTGGAAACGTCCGGCTCTTTTGTGTTGTTTCCATCTTTCCACTCAATGTTTTCCTTCTCTTTTGCAGTATTGTTCTCTGGTCTGTCTTGCAAGTTTTGTTGCAGGCATGAGAGCCGCCAAAGTTTTTTGCCAGTTTAGTGATTGAGGTCCGTTCAGTTATGGCCTCGTGGTGTTGTGTGACCGTTTTTCCAATTTCTTCTTCAGAGCTCTTTAAGTACTGTCCAATACTTATTATCGATGCTCTGTAGGTCTGGTTGATTTCAGTGAGACCCATACCGCCTTCTCTGCGAGGGAGATATATTCTGTCCATGCATTGATTTCTGTATGTGATTTTCTGGAGGATGAGAATTTCCTGGTTTTTGTGTCCAACTTATTAAGTTCACACTGTGGCCAGTTCACTATGCCAAACCCATAGGTCACCACTGGTATTGCAAACTGGTTTATGGCTGTGATCTTGTTTTTTGGTGTCAGCTGTGTTTTGTAGATCTTTTTTAAGCGGTTTAGGTATTCTTTTGTTGTTTTTGTTCTCATTTTCTTCTTTGTTCAATTCCCAAGTATTTGTATGTCTGCAGCCAGATCTTCAATGTAGCTCCCTTCATAAATTGTATGTTTTCGGTTTTTGTCTTTTTTCCTTTTGTCATTGTGCATTTTGAGCATTTATCCAGTCCAAATTCCATGCCAATGTCTTTTGAGAACTTATGGACAGTTTCCACGAGCTGAGTGAGTCCGTTTTTTGTGTTGGCATAGATTTTCAAATCGTCCATGAACAACAGATGGTTCTCAAGTTTTTGGTTTTCCTTTCCTTTGTCTTTACTTAAGTCATATCCGATGTCATGCTCCTTCAGGATCTTGCTGAGCGGGTCCATGATTAAGCAGAATAAGAGAGGTGAAAGGCTGTCTCCTTGAACTATCCCTCTCTGAACTCGTACGTCTGGGATTGTTATTTGTCCCTCTGTGTGATTGAGGGTGATGGTGGTGTTCCACTTGTTCATTTGTGCTCTCAGGAAAGATCTTATTTCCTCATTGATGTTGTAGAGTTCTAAGCACTTCATGATCCAGGAGTGTGGTACACTGTCAAATGCCTTTTTGTAGTCAATCCAAGCCATGCTGAGGTTCCTCTGCCTTGTTTTGCAGTCCTCCAGGATAACTTTGTCTGTCAGTAACTGGTCTTTAGCTCCTAATCTTCTTTTGGAACATCCTTTCTGTTCATTTTCCAGGTAGCCACCAGTGTCAAGATGTTCATAAATGGCATCAGTTATGATTCCTGTCAGCCATTTGTACGTTGTTGTTAGGCAGCAGATGGGTCTGTACTTGTTGGGAAGCTGTGTATCCTTGGTCTTTGGAATTAGGCTTGTGTTCCCAGTCGTTATCCAGTCTGGTGTGTCCTCTTCTCCGTTCAATATTTTTGTGAAAGCCACAGCATAATGTTGGTGTAATGCTGTCAGTGTTTTCAGCCAAAAATTTGGGATTTTGTCAATGCCAGGTGCCTTGAAGTTACTGTATTCAGTCATTTTCTTTCTGATCTCTTCATTGATTACAATTGCTGGCATTTGTTGTTTGTCTTTGTTTTTCTGTTGTATTTTTTCAATCCACTCAGCCTCTTTGTGTTGTTTTGGGTCTTCAAAGAGTGGTCTCCAGAATTTTTCAATTTCCTCTCTCTCAGGTGGCTGTTGTACTTCTATTGTGTCGTTTGTCAGCTTTCTGTACACTAGTCTGGGATTTTTTGCAAATAGTTTGTTTATCTGTTTTGCTTGTATTTTCTTGTCTTTGTTCCTAATTTGTGCTGCGAAAGCTTTTACTAAGGCTTGATATTCAGCCAGCCTTCCACCTAGCAGTTTGTCTTCAACATTGTATTTTCTTTTAATGCGATTTATTTTTTTAAGAAGATTCTTTTTGTGGTTCTTGTGTTGGGAAGGTGTCGTAGCACGGACCCACAACAGGGGGCGCAAAGGAACGGACAATGAATAAGCCAATAAGTAACAATTTAATGTTGTGACAACACACAACTAAACACACACAATATGAATAGACAATTAACACCAGGTGACGTGTGGGCAGGCTCGAAGATAGAAGACCCCCGACGAGAGATGAGCCGCGTCCCACACGGCTTCCACCACCAACGGCCTGAAGAACACCGGAGCCGCCAAGTCCCGAGTCCCCAGGTGGCTTCTGTCTTCGGCTGTCGACCCTGGTACTGCTGGCAGAAAACAAAGACAGGATGGATGAGTGTGAATTCGCACACTCAGTAATCCACAGTCTGCACTCAGTTAGGAGGGGAAACCTCCACCTCCAGAAACACTTTCACCCGTGCAGCTCCCGCTAGTCTCTTCCCTGGATGGAGTGAGAGGCGAGGACCGTTGCACTCCCACTATCCGCAAACCCAGCTTCAGATACAGCCCGCAGGAACACGGCTGCACACAGAACACTGTTATAATAATGAATAATCACAGCAGAGAATATTACCTCTTCGGTAGTTGATTTCTCGGCGGGGAGGTGGAGTTGCAGTCTGGCTTATGTAGTGGTGTAAATGAGTGACAGCTGGTGTGATGAGTGACAGCTGTCACTTCTTCTGGGTCTGGCGCCCTCTCGTGCTTGGAGCCCGCACTCCAAGCAGGGCGCCCTCTGGTGGTGGTGGGCCAGCAGTACCTCCTCTTCAGCGGCCCACATAACATCGTTTCCCAAAAATGTGGCCATTTGGGAGATCTCTGCTCTTAGGCGGCTGATTTTTTGTTGTAATTTCTTTTTCCATCGTGGCATGGTATTCTTTTTCTTATTTGTGGTGCCGTTTCTCTCCAAATCTTGTGGGGCTAATTTACTTTGTATGTATCATGCCACTCCATAATTTACAGAGTTTAACTCTGTCAATGTGGCTCCTTTTGGGACCAATTTGGTCAGTCCTATGTTAACTTTTTGCAGGATATTTTTGAATTTTTTATTCTCCTTTAGTTTAGTCAGTTTTGGACGCTCTTTCATGTCCATTTTTCTTGTTTATTCAATCTTATTTGCCAATTCCTCTTCTAGTTCCTGCTGTTCTGAGTCTGTGTGCACCTGTATATTACTTTGTAGATGAGCTGGTGAACTGCTCGTTTTTTCGGGGGGCAGTGAATGGTTCGTTTTTTGGGGGGGCAGTGAATGGTTCATTTTTTGGGGGGGCAGTGAATGGTTCGTTTTTTTCGGGAGGCAGTGAGTTGTTCATTTTTTCGGGGGGTAGTGAATGGTTATTTTTATTTTGAGGCAGTGAATGGTTCGTTTTTTCGGGGGCAGTGAATGGTTCGTTTTTTCGGGGGGCAGTGAATGGTTCGTTTTTTTCGGGAGGGAGTGAATAGTTCGTTTTTTTCGGGAGGCAGTGAGTTGTTCGTTTTTTCGGGGGGTAGTGAATGGTTATTTTATTTTGAGGCAGTGAATGGTTTGTTTTTTTGGGGGACAGTGAATGGTTTGTTTTTTCGGGGATGTACTTTTTTTGAGGGCAATCATTTTTTGGTGGTGTAATGGGTTGCGTCAGAGGGCAGATGCCATCTCTTATCATTTGCTCAACCTCCTGTTGCATCGTTTTTATTTCTTTATCCGAGAAATGTTTTTGTTTGATAAAGTTTGATTTTTGGGTTGTGAGATTCTTACAAGTGATGTCTTTCTTATTTGGGCAGTGGTGGTGGAATATTTTTTGCCATTCTTTGGATCTCTTTGTCTGATTTTTGGGGTATTTTATTTTGGCATATTCCTTTGCCCACAACAGTATCCACTCTTCCTCCCTCTTCCACTGACTCCTTTTAAACTGGAGTTGCTTCCGTTTATCCAGCAACTGATAGTCTTTTATTGCTTCCTTTTGGGCTTCTTCCTTTATTTTTTTTATTTCCTCAGCCGTCAGATATTTTGCGATCTGTGAGGCGATCGATTCCAGTTTTGCGGTAGTTGTGGCTTCTTTCTTTTGTGTAGGTAAATCCGCTTCTTTTATGCGTTCCTCAAATGCTGCCTTTTTCTTTCTGCCCCACTTCTCATGCCTTAAGTAAGTGAAGCAGTGAAAGATCTTTTTTTTATCTTCAATGGTCCAATTAACTGTGGTGTAGCTTCGCTTGTTTCTTCTGGCCCATTGATGCTGTTGTTGTTGCTGGAGTCCAGGATCAGAACTATGCTGATCTGGTGGATTATCCAGCCGAGTGTCCTGTTCCAGTATTTGTTGTCGATCAGAACAGCTAAATGGTTTTCTTCTTGCTTTCCTCCCCTTTTGTTGCTCTGAGTTGTTCATGTGACCAGATGCTTTTCCATATTTAGAGCCTTTAAATTGTTTGTCATCAGTATTGCCTGAATGAACAATATTGGTCTGTTTCCAGTCATCACTGTCATCAGTCTCAGTTCCAGAACTGTCTGAACTCCTGCCACTGGTATCTGGTTGTAAATGACTGTTTGGACCAGAGTTGCTGGCTGGTTGTGGTCCTCCATCATCCTCTCCATCAGCTTCTCCTGTCAGTGTTCTGTGTACAGATGAGCTGCTGGCTACAGGCTCAGCCTCTGTGCTCTCATCACTTCGGCTTTGATGAAGCTGTGATGACTCTGGTTTTTCATCATCATTTTCACTCTTCACAGGGACGGCAGTGAAACCAAACTTGGTGAGATCTGCCTCCTCCAGCTGCTGAAGCTGCTCTCCCTGCTGACTTATCCACAGCTTCTCTTCTTCTTTAATGTCCTCCTGGTCAACACTCAGATTCCATTCCTGGTGTTCAGGGAGAGTTTCTTCTTTAATCACCAACAACGGCTGCTTGTCTGTAAAGAAACAATACAATTAATTTAACAATAAATGTTAGAACAACACTCACTAAAATAAAGTATCAGTGGTGAGTTTGACCTGATGACAGTAAGTTATTACACTGATGGAACTGATAAAGTGGAAATGTAAATCAGCATTTGTTTTAAATTTCACAAATTGTAATTCACATCTTGTCTTCCACAAATGACTATTGCAGTGTTTTATTTCCTGGATTGCTATAAAATAGTGTAGGATGTCTACAGATGGTACATAATTACTGTTGCTCGAGTTTTGATGAAAACCAGGAGGTCTGATCACAGACATTCTGGCTTCCCTTCACTGATTCAAGGACTAGATTTCAAGATTTTGTTAGACATTTCAGGCTCTAAACGGTCATGAACTCAACTATCTTGCTGAACTTGTTCAGCCTTATGTGCCTCCTCGTGCCCTGTGGTCCTTGGATGCAGACTTGCTCTGTGTCTCAAGGGTTAAAAAGTCTGCAGGCTTCAGAGCCTTTTTTGCCGTGGTCGTATCTTGTGGAACAGGCTGCCTGTTGGCATTTAAAATGTGATTTTAAGACTATTTTTAAAACATATTTTCTGTAAACTGTAATTAGTTTGAAGGTTTTTCATCTTTTCATTATTTTTTCTTGTATTTAATTCTTTTTTTTTTATTTTGGGATATTATCATTATTATTATTACTACTACTTACATGAACAAGATGTCAGAAGTCATCAAATATGATATGAACACAACGATAGTGACATTACAACTCATTAAAAATACATAAGCCAAATAATTTAATTCATAGTTTGTAAAGTTGTTTTTCACAGAAACAAAATGTTAATGGACTGAATTTGTTCAGCACTTTTTAACCATCTGATACACATGTTGAAAGAGCTTTTGGCCGTTTATTCAACATCTAGACATTGAATAAACTTTCACTTTCAAGCCTTTTTTCAACATATTTTTTATTATTACCATTTTATTAAACACTTATTCAATGTTAAAATGCTCCTTTTTAAGGCTCAATTAATGATCATAACTTTTTTGTTCAAACTTGCAACACAAAGTAGCCTTGCTAGTTATGCTCCAACCAAAGAGGTTATATATAAGAACTAGAGTCCACACTCCCAATGCTGCCCACTAAACATGAACGTCCCTTCATAAACAGCGACATGACGCCTCCTAACCGGTCAAAATACTGACGAGGTTCCCAGGTGTTAATCCATTTTCAATGGGGATTCACGACTGAACACACTCAGAAAAACGCTCGCAAAATACATGTTAAAATGCCATTTTGACCTGGATATCGCCAACATGTGCAGCTTTCCGACCTGTTTCTTGATGAGACTAATTGAAATTCTATGAGCGGTGCTCAGTAAATTGTCCAGAATTAAAAGGTGACCACACCTCCTTGCCGCAACATGGCTCAGTGCGAGTGCAGACGCTAGTTCTCATATAACCTCTTTGGCTACAACATTATGATTTGCTACAATTTACTCTTTGTATAGGGGGGAAAATGGCACTATTGAAAATGCCAGTTAAAAACAGTCTAAACCCAAATGTTTATTCAACGTCTACAAACAGACTGTGAAAAATCTTTCACTTTTGAATGTCTTTTCAATGTAAAAATGCTAGCACAGAGCACGTGGCAGGTGGTGGAAGAAAGAACGGTGTCCAGCTAGGAACACAGTGGGTGGGGTCATCATAACGATGGGCATGCTAGTGCGTGAGTCTAAAGTCATGCCCGTGTCAGGGGGCCTTTACAAGAAGTTGTGATAGCGGAGTACATACTGTTCCTGGGAAATGGAAACAATCTTATACAACATTAGCAAGAGCACAGTGACACATTAACAAATCCTCCTTTTGACATTATTAGAAGGGATGTCCCGAGCCGTATCATAATCGGATGCCGATACGGCTATGTTACGAGAATCGGTTGCTATCGGTTTTGGAAACGGTATCGGGCAGATTCACAGTACTTTTCAAAGTCATCGCGCTTGAGAAGTGCGGGAGAGCAGTCGTGTGTAAAGTATGTACAGGAGTGGACTTAGTACACAGCCCTGGGGAGCACTGGTATTGATGGCACTGGTAGGTGAAATTTGCCCACCTTAAGTGAACTTACACAGACAGCAATCAGGAAGAGAAATTAAGACAATGAGACATTGTCCCCATTTTGTGGCAAAGTAATGGGACAGTTTCATTTACAATGAGACATTATAAATGCTTCCAAATTCAAATGTTGTATAAGATGTATAACGTTTGATTTTATATTCAACATCTCCAGGGGTGAAGGTCCACGGCAAAGTCCGCGGCAACCCATATACCCCCTCATTTTTTCTCAGCGGTGTTGTGAATGTGATATGTAGAGAATAGTTCATTTGCTGATCTACTTTATCCACCACAGAACTCTGGTCAGAGAGCAGACATGGACACACAGGAACAGTTCAGAGCCTTTATATGCAGATTTGTTGCCTAACAGATGAACTTGAATGGCTCAGTTTAACATGCAGGGAGCACAGGAGTTGGAATTAGTGTGCCTTGATAGAGAGAATGGTGACATGAGGAGTCGAAAATCAGTCATGTGACTCATGGTGCCATCTTGGGTTCAAAATAGCATTCGCTGTTAATGTGTGTGCATATAAATCCAGCTATTTTATTTATTTATTCGCTGAAAATGCCAGGTTGCTCTGCATTTGAAGGCACAAATAGACACAGCAAGGGCTTCAAGATGTACAGACTCGCTTCAGATCCAAACAGAAGAAAAATTTGGAAAATAAAGTCAGCTGTGTAGGATGGAAGCCAACATCATCATCAAAGCTTTGAGAGGTAAATTTATTGTTCAGTCCCATGTTCAATAAAACTCACCTAAACTGTCATCGTATAAACCAGATAATCACAGTCACCGGACAAAAAAAGTCTTCAAGTTTTTGTATTGATTTCCATGTAATAAACACCGTATATAACGGATTTTGTACAATGGATTTTTCCCTCACATCAGATACAATGTCCCATCCGATCGCAATGAATTTCCATTAAACCCCTCGCATGTGGGACCGAAGTCATTTCCGTGATTTAAAGTCCAATCGTTTATTTTTTTCATGCCGTACTCAGACTTGACACCAAGGTTACAGCACAAAGCTGTGATCTGACACTTTGCTGCCTTCACTCCTTCGTCTCTCATCATATTTTAATAGTTTTTACAGTATGCACGCAGATAACATTTTGATGATCGGTCAAATACATTTGGCAAAAAAAAAAATAATAATAATAATATTCAGAGGAAATTTTGACCTGGTCATTAAATGAGGTGCACATCCCGACTCAGGATTCCCCGTAGATGTTCAGCGCCTCCTGATTTAACTAATCCGTTACATACATATGGCTCACATCAGATAAATGTCTGTTCGTGTATTTCACATAAGTCAGGAGAATAAATATCTTTTGCGAAGTGTATATTTTGCCGGATACAGCAAACACACACCTAGCGATATTTGACCAAATCTCCTCACTGACTGGCTAGTTCAAATGACGTCATCGTAGAAAGTATCAACATGGGGGCGTCTTCGGCATTGAGTGTTGGTGCTAATTTTTTATCTTTAAATGCCATTTTTGATGCCATGAAGTTGTTTGAATTGGAACAGAAAATCACCCACACTGCCAGAGGGATTCTCGGACGCTAAAAGCAGCTCAAAAACGTGGCATAGCCATGCCCAAAATTATTTCCACCATGTGGCAAAAATAATTTCCACCACTGCGCACAAAATTATGTCCACCTGCGCTTTTCGCCACACAGTAGAAATAATTTTTGCAGTCTTAGTAATTTTCTGTGTAGGGCAGGGATGATAAACAATATCTGCAAATTCAAGACAGAATAAAAATGAAAATACAGAAGTCCAAGTCGGCATGTGTTTATCCTGTTTTTTTCTCTGTCAGTGTCATGTCTGCAAAACCTTCGATCACTCCACCCCTGAAAATAGTGAATATTAAAATATGCCAATTTTCCATAATACAAATGAACAATATCGAGCTTCTATCATGAATGTGAAATAAGGAGATCTTAAACTGTGATCACCTTTAAGTTCCTGTCCAATCGTGGCCGGTCCATTCTGTCGTGAATAAATTTAGATTGCCGGCAAAACATGGCAACGCGCCATTTTGCTGGAGCCGTATACGGCGAAATATCATCCAGTTCAACTTTGCAGAGGGCGCCGCCATGTTGAAATAAACTCTACGATGATGTCATTTGAACGAGCCAATCAACGAGGAGAGCCGGTCAAATATTGCTAGGTGTCTGTTTGCCGTATCTGGCAAAATATAACCTGCCTATCTTTTGTTGTGTAAACATCACTTTTTTAATGAAATCATCAACCCCTGAAGAAAATTATTAACATAATATTGTCCAATTGAATGTTCACTTTTTTACAGTATTTCAATCAAACAACTTCAATATTTTTCGATAGAGAAAAACGATGCTCGGACAAAGGCTTTGCCTCCATTATATTAACTGTTGGCTGAACTTATTTAACATAAAATCCAAATATCATCTAAAACAAACCAAATGGCGGCTAGTTAGCTTAGCCCTTAGCTAATAATAACAAATAACTTAAAACATCCCCACTCGGAAAGAATCTTCTTCTTCTAATAGATTCCGGCAGGCCATACGCTGGCGTAGCATAATGCTGCCCCCCACAGGTAACAGTTAAGGAAAGAATCACTATCAACACAACAGAACATCGATCCCCAATAGAACAGAAAACCCTCTGCAAATAAGTAACTCACCCTCTTCACGAAGGAATTCTACTTTAAAAGCAGCGTTGTTGGAGTCATAAATAACTGGTCCTAACGTGACCGAAGCTAACAGCACATTGGGGCTGTCCAAATCGATGCCTGACCTAAATAACAATACAACTAAATGGAATTTACAACACAACAGATTTGCACTGATCTAAAAAATGACCCAGGCGACTGGCATAAAAAAGCTAAAAGCCTCCAAAAGAGCAGATTTTTCATCCCGACATCTCTGTACATTTTACCGGATTAGATGCTTGTATCACTATTTGCAGGATTCTGCTCTAAATATTCTCTGAGCTGCTGCACTAATTCACACCCACACACCTACGGACAATTTAAAGTTTGCAATCCACCTAACCTGCGTGTCTTTGGATGTTGGAGGAAGCCGGAACACGCAGAGAGAACCCACACAAACATGAGGACAACAAGCAAATGCCACACAGAAAAGCCACAGGTGGGACTCGAACCCATGACTTCCGCGCTGTGAGGCAACAGTGCTAACCACTTAGTAACCGTGCTGCCCAAAATAAAAGAGCATATCATTTTCAAATAAATAATAATAATAATAATAATAATAATAATAATAATAATAATAATAATAAATAACATTGCAAATTGCAAATTAGTTATTCAGAAATTATGAAATGTGATTGTCTGGATTTTTTTTTTTTTTATTCTGCCTCTCACAGTTGAAGTGAACCTATGATAAAATGACAGACCTCTCCATTCTTTGTAAAAGGGAAAACTTGCACAATCCACAGTCTCTCAAATACATATTTTCCTCACTGTATATGGTTTATAAAATGTTAGTTTCTGGTATCTGAATACCTCTCGGTAACTCTTACTAAGTCAGTTTGTGATGGCAAAGTTAGAAATTTAGTCCAGTTGGTGCAGTCATGGTGGAATTGTAACTTAGGCTACATTATTCTTCTTTTGAGCCATTGATATTTTGCAAGATGATGCTGTTTGAGACATAAATACATACCAATACTAATTATTGTATTTAAAAAAAAATGCATAACAACTTTGTTCAGTTTATTTAGAAATTTATGTACAGAGATGCAGGGATGAAAAATCTCTGCTTTTTGGTGGATTTTAGCTTTTTCTGCCAGTCGCCTGGTTCATTTTTTTTTTTTTAGATCAGTGCAAATCCGTTGCTGTAAATTCCCTGTCGTGGTATTAGTTGTTATTTAGGTCAGGCATCGATTTGGACAGCCCCAATGCGCTGTTAGCTTCGGTTGCGTTAGGACCACTTATTTTTATTTTTGACTCCAACAAAGCTGCTTCTAAAGTAGAATTCCTTCGTGAAGAGGGTGAGTTACTTATTTGCAGAGGGTTTTCTGTTTTATCACGGATGGATGTTGCGTGGTGTTGATAGTGATTCTTGCCGAGTGGGGATGTTTTAAGTTATTTGGCATCATTAGCTAAGGGCTAAGCTAACTAGCGGCTATGTGGTCTGTTACTGTATTAATAAGCACCGTGTGTTTAGGATTTGGAACGAAAATCACATTGTTTTATTTGTGTTTCTGTCTTGCAGAAACCATTAATTCGTCCAAACTATTAATTCAGACCATTCAGTGGTTTATGGATGTTTCATTCCAACTCCTGTGCTCCCTGCATGTTAAACTGAGCCATTCAAGTTCATCTGTTAGCCAACAAATCTGCATATAAAGACTCTGAACTGTTCCTGTGTCCATGTCTGCTCTCTGACCAGAGTTCTGTGGTGGATAAAGTAGATCAGCAAATTAACAATTATCAACGTATCACATTCACAACACCAGAGAAAAAAATGAGGGGGCTATAGAGGGTTTTCAATCACGTGACCGATTTGCTGCAGGACAGGTGCTGTCTCCATTCTGGATTACAAGGAGGCTGACGCGTGATAGAAAAATGAAGAGAATGTCCAGTTATTACGAGGCTTTAAATCCTCGAGATAAAGCTATTTATCATGATAGATGTGTAGCAATTGGTTCAGTGGATCCTTATCTTATACCAGATAGTGAGTTTATTGTTAATGTAACGAACTGGCTGACCGTGTCACACTGCGATATTGTGAACCAGGAAGCCGCCGACCAGGTCAGCCTCGCCGGCCTCCTGCAGAGCATCACAGCGGGGCTCTGAAAGCGGAGGTCGGTCTTGAAGTCCTGAGCGATTTGTCTCACCAGCCGCTAGAAGGGCAGCTTGTGGATCAGCCCCAACCAGTCTCAGCAGAAGACTGCCCCTCCCTGAGCCTGGTTCTGCTGGAGGTTTCTTCCTGTTAAGAGGGAGTTTTTCCTTCCCACTGTTGCCAAGTGCTTGCTCACAGGGGGTCGTTTTGACCGTTGGGGGTTTTTCATAATTATTGTATGGCCTTGCCTTACAATATAAAGCGCCTTGGGGCAACTGTTTGTTGTGATTTGGCGCTATATAAAAAAAAGTTGATTGATTGATTGATCAGCAGCTCGGTGCTCGAGGACCACAATGCAAATAAGCATCCGTATTGGAAGCGTTCTTGTGTTGTCCTCTGCAGTATTTTTATGTATTGTTATATAATGTTATTGCCGAATAAAATAAAATTCTGGGAGGAGTGGATTTCTGTTAGCGGCGGATCTCTCACAGCACCACGGTGCCATGAGGCTTCTTCACATCGACGTTGAAACTTGTGCAATTGTTCGCCAAATGCACAAAGTGTAATCACAGCGGCCACCGCGTTATAATCCAGAATGGCCACGAGACACAAAATGACGTGACCGATACGTCACATGAAAACCCTCTATATATGTACAAGGTGTTGGCAATCTGACAACATCATATGGTGTTCATCCATTTTTTAAAGACGTAAAGACAAGACCAGAGGTGACCAAACAGATCGTATCTGTAGCCAACATGTCTAAAAATTTCCAAGTAGATTGAAGTATATTTATGTAGTACAGTTAAAAGGCAAGTGGTCGTGCATTACTTTACAGGTATGATTAGTTTTTGTTACTTCATGTTGAAAAAATACATTTGTGAGTTCTTGTGAGAAAACTACGAGACAAGTGATTTTGAAGAAGGAAAGGTTGTTTTGTTTTTTGTTTTTTTTTCTCACCAAAATGGGAGCTGCACTCACTGTAATTTATTATCTGGAATAGCACCAGATTACATCTCAAAGCTTGTAGAATTCAAACTTTTTCTGGGGGGAGCATGCCCCCTAGTAATTTTTTGTTTCAGGTTTTTTTCATTTTTCACTACTTTTAATCCCTGGAGATGGTGAATATAAAATCAGACTTTTTACATCTTATCCAACATTTGAATTTGGAAACATTTACATTGTCTCATTGTTGTCTTTTTGCTTTGCCACAAAATGGGAACAATGTCTCATTGTCTTCATTTCTCTTCCTGATCACTGACCGTGTAAGTTCAGAACACTTAATTTTATTTTAACACTTAGTTTGATTTAAACAAAATTAAAATTTAAACTGTGTTGCTAATTAGCTGGTTGCAGCAGGTATGTAAGGAAAACGTGGATGTCAGATGATCTCTGGGATCAGGGTTGAAGTCTCTTTATTGAGGATTTCAGTGTTGTCTCTCACTTCTGATTGGTCAGGCTGGGCAGCAGAGCAGCAGCAGCAGATGATTAAATTGGCCTGTTTTTAGTCTTTCCTCCACTTGGTCGTAGACTCTCTTTCTTTTGTATGTTTTAAAGTCTTTCTACAAACATGTCTGAAATCCAGCAGCTGAGGGACATGTTGAAACTACAGCGAACACCTGCTGATGTAGGAATGACCGCAGACCAGAGAAAGAAATGTAATTTAAAAGAAGAGAACAAAAGAGGTAAAGGGCTGGATGCTGTTTTTAATCCTCTAAATCTCTCCTACAGAACAGGTTTGTTCACTCAGCTTTGTTTGTGTTACTGATACTTTATAGCATGTTGTAACAGTCAAATATTTTCCTCATCGGGTACATAGTCACACAGCACTAACGAAGTACACCGAAGCCAAAGGAGACAAGAAATTAGGACTTACATTGACACGGTTTAACCATTGTTCAGCTTTGTTCCTGCAGCTGGTACTTCATCAGAATTTTTAAACTGTTAAAAAATGTTTACGAATCCAAATGACAACCTTAATTCATCTGTACTTTGTTTTGCTTTCTGTCTTGATGGTTCCTCATCATTTGCGTAGTTCCCGTAACATCAGCGTTCTGTTTGACTGTCGTCCAAGTTCATTCAACCTCCCAAGTCTGATGTCTTGCACGAGAGCTGATGACATCTGAACGGATCAATAACTAAAACTCCGACAAGCTGCACATAACATCTGTGTATCGCTGATGATTCGTCCATGTGTGGGATGAAAAGCAATGTTTTCATACAGAAACAATAGATTTTAAAAGATTCAGGTCAGTGGTAGTGCAGATATCGGGGTGGGAGTTTGTTCCACTGTCTGGGTTTGGCCACAGAGAAAGCCCGGCCTCCCAAGTGGGAGTATCGAGACCGCAGAACCGCTAGTGCACACTGGTTAGAAGATCTCAAAACTCTTCTTTAGTCCCGACGTGTCAGCAGCTTGGCTAAGTATGGTGGGGCCAAACCATTCAGAGCTTTAAAAACAAACATAAGAATTTTTAAATCGATCCGACCCCGAACTGGATGCCCATTCAGAGCGTGGAGGACTGGGGCTATGTGGTTACAACTACGTGTTAGTTAAAAGACGTGCTGCAACATTTTGACCCAGTTGGAGTGGACTGAGGGAAGACTGGGAGACTCGAAAAAGAACCCCATTGCAGTAGTCCAGCCAAGAACTAATAAAAGAATGAGGGGCTTTTTCCAGATCTACACGATGTTAAAAAAAAGCTTTACCTTCGCTCAAAGCCATAGTTGATAAAAGCTCGATTTGACCAGTGAGTCTTTTTTTTTGTTTTTTTAATCAAAATTAAAACCACTGTCAAATATCACCCCAAGCTGTCAGACAGTGGGTTTAACCAACAATCCCCCAACATCCATGATCTGTGAGTCACCAAACAAAATAGACTCAGTTTTGTCTTTATTTAGGTACAGGAAATACAAAGACAGCTATTGTTTCATTTCTGTGATACAGCTGGCCATGCTGCCCCCCAGTCAGTTTGTTCCAACGGGACGTAGATTTGAATGTGGTCCGTATAACAGTTTAACGACATTGTGGTTTGAATGATTCATCCGAGTGGCAGCAACATTTGCAATGAGAAAAGAGTGGGGCCAAGGATTGAGCCTTGCGGAACACCACAACCAAGAGTAGCACTTGAAGAGGACAGAAAAGTTGTGATCAGAAAGATACTAAAAAATACACTAAATGCTTTTGATGAGTCCAGATTTTTTTTTTCTCAGGCGTTAAACTGGAACTCAGCCCATGATCGACCAGTTGGGCGTTCCAGCCATCGGGGTGCAGGGTTGTGTGACATTGTTTTGTATTTGTTGGTTTCTCTCCGCTCTGTGCTCAATGTGGTTGGGTTCGGTCTGCTCTGGCTTTGGGGACCAGTTCAGGTGCATGCTTTGGATGCTTTCCATCCTTTGTTCAGGACGGTTCCTACAAAAGGTCATTTACACCAGTTAGCATTTTTAAATTGAAAAAAAACACTCAAAAGTGAAAGATATACAGTGGGGAAAATAAGTATTTGACCCCCTGTCAGGTTTGCAGGTTTTCCCACCTACAAAGAATGTAGAGGTCTGTAATTTTTATCGTAGGTACACTTCAACTGTGAGAGACAGAATCTAAAAAAAAAAATCCAGTAAATCACATTGTATGATTTCTAAATAATTAATTTGCATTTTATTGCATAAAATAAGTATTTGACCCCCAAGAAAAACGAAGTTTAACAATTGGTACAGAAACACTTGTCTGCCATTACAGAGGTCAGACGTGTCCTGTAGTTCTTAACTAAGTTTTCACACACTGCAACAGGGATTTTGGTCCACTCCTCCGTACAGATCTTGTCCAAATCTTTCAGGTTTGGAGTTTCAGCTCCCTCCAAAGATTTTATGTTGAGTTCTGGTTTGGAGACTGGCCAGGCCACTCCAGGACTTTGAACTGCTTCTTACGGAGCCCCTCCTTAGTTGCCCTGGCTGTGTGTTTGGGGTCATTGTCATGTTGGAAGACCCAGCCATGACCCATCTTCAATTCTTTTACTGAGGGAAGGAGGTTGTTTGCCAAAATCCTTTTTTTTTTTTTTTTTTTTAAGATTATGTCTCTCACAGTTGAAGTGTACCTACGATTTAAAAATTACAGACCTCTACATTCTTTGTAGGTGGGAAAACCTGCAAAACTGACAGGGAGTCAAATACTTATTTTCCCCACTGTGTATAGTCTATTTGTAGATGTTGAATAAAGATTTGGGTTTAGACTGTTTTCAACCAGCATTTTCAATCTTATTTTCCCCCCTATACAAAGAGGAAATTATAGCAAATCATAATGTTGGAGCATAACTAGCAAGGCTACTTTCTGTTGCTAGTTTAAAAAAAAAAACATTGAATAAGTGTTTACTAAAATGGTTCTAGTAAAAATATGTTGAAAAAAGGATTGAAAGTGAAAGTTTATTCAACGTCTCGATGTTGAATAAACGGCCAAGAGCTCTTTGAACATGTGTATCAGATGGTAAAAAGTGCTGTAGAAATTCAGTCCATTAACATTGTGTGTTTGTGAACAGCAACATGACAAACTATGAATTAAATTATTTGGCTTATATATTTTTAATGAGTTGTAATGTCACTATAGATTTGTTCATATCATATTTGATGACTTCTGACATCTTGTTCGAGTACCATGTAAGTAGTAATAATCATCCATCTTCTGTACCCGCTTACTCCAATTAAGGGTCACGAGGGGCCGGAGCCCATTCCAGCTGTCATGGAGCGTGAGGCGGGTACACCCTGGACAGGACGACGATCTGTCACAGGGCCACATATAGACAAACACACACATTCTCTCACACACACACACACACACACCAAGGGTCAATTTAAAGTTTTCAGTTCACCTAACATGCAGGTCTTTGGATGTGTGAGGAAGCTGCAGCACCCGGAGAGAACCCACACAAACACAGGGAGAACATGCAAACTCCACACAGAAAGGCCAGAGGTGGGAATTGATCCCATGACCTTCTTCCTGTGAAGCAAACTTTTAAACTAATGCTGATGTACATTTCCACTTTATCAGTTCCATCAATGCAATAACTTACTGTCATCAGGTCAAACTCACCACTGATACTTTATTTTAGTGAGTGTTGTTCTAACATTTATTGTTAAATTAATTGTATTGTTTCTTTGCAGACATGCAGCCGTCATTGGTGATTAAAGAAGAAACTCTCCCTGAACACCAGGAATGGAATCTGAGTGTTGACCAGGAGGACATTAAAGAAGAAGTGAAGCTGTGGATAAGTCAGCAGGGAGAGCAGCTTCAGCAGCTGGAGGAGGCAGATCTCACCAAGTTTGGTTTCACTGCCGTCCCTGTGAAGAGTGAAAATGATGATGAAAAACCAGAGTCATCACAGCTTCATCAAAGCCGAAGTGATGAGAGCACAGAGGCTGAGCCTGTAGCCAGCAGCTCATCTGTACACAGAACACTGACAGGAGAAGCTGATGGAGAGGACGATGGAGGACCACAACCAGCCAGCAACTCAGGTCCAAACAGTCATTTACAACCAGATACCAGTGGCAGGAGTTCAGACAGTTCTGGAAGTGAGACTGATGACAGTGATGACTGGAAACAGACCAGAGAACTTCAGTCAAGTTTTAACTGTCAGAAAAATACCAATATTGTTGGTTCAGGCAACACTGATGAAAAACAATTTAAAGGATCTAAATATGGAAAAGCATCTGGTCACATGAACAACTCAGAGCAACAAAAGGGGAGGAAAGCAAGTGGAAAACCATTTAGCTGTTCTGATCAGAGTAAAAGACAAAAACAGAAGGGTATTCTGAACAAACACACTAGAATTCAGACAGGACAAAAAGCGTTTGTCTGTTCTGAGTGTGGTCAAAGGTTTGGACAAAAAAGCAATCTGAAAACACACATGATAATTCATACAGGGCAAAAAGCGTTTGTCTGTTCTGAGTGTGGTCAAAGGTTTGGATTAAAGGGCAACCTTAAAACACACATGATAATTCATACCGGGCAAAAAGCGTTTGTCTGTTCTGAGTGTGGTCAAAGGTTTGGACAAAAAAGCAACCTGAAAACACACATGATAATTCATACAGGGCAAAAAGCATTTGTCTGTTCTGAGTGTGGTCAAAGGTTTGGACAAAAGAGCCACTTGAACATACACATGATAATTCATACAGGGCAAAAAGTGTTTGTGTGTTCTAAGTGTGGTCAAAGATTTGGGCACAAGAGCACTCTGAACACACACATGATAATTCATACAGGGAAAAAAGCATTTGTCTGTTCTGAGTGCGGTAAAAGATTTGGAGAAAAGGGCAAGCTGAACAGACACATGATAATTCATACAGGACAAAAAGTATTTGTGTGTTCTACATGTGGTCAAAGATTTGGGCACAAGGGCACTCTGAACACACACATGATAATTCATACAGGGCAAAAAGCATTTGTCTGTTCTGAGTGTGGTCAAAGTTTTGGACAAAAAGGCACCCTGAGCAGACACATGATAATTCATACCAGACACACCATTTAGCTGTTCTGATCATAATTAAAGACAGAAACAGAAGGGCACTCTGAACAAACACATGATAATTCATAGTCATTCACTGCCCCCCCAAAAAATGAGCCATTCAGGTGCACACAGACACAGAACAGCAGGAATTAGAAGACGAATTGGCAAATAAGATTGACGAAACAAGAAAAATGGACATGAAAGAGCGTCCAAAACTGTCTAAATTATAGGGGAATAAAAAAAATTCAAAACTATCCTGCAAAAAGTTAACCTGGGACTGACTAAACTGGTCCCAGAAGGAACCACATTGACAGATTTAAACTGTGTAAATTATGGAGCAGCATGGTACATACAAAGTAAATTAGCCCCACAAGATTTGGAGAGAAAAGGAACCAGAATTAAGAAAAAGTATACTGTGCCACAATGGAAAAAGAAATTACAACAAAAAAATCAGCCGACTAAGAGCAGAGATCTCCCAAATAACATTTTTGGGAAGCCAAAACCACAAAAGGAATCTTAAAAAAGTAAATTGCATTACAAGAAAATACAATGTTGAAGATAAACAGCTGGGTGGGAGGCTGAACATCAAGCCTTGGTGAAAGATTTTGCAGCACAGATTAGGAACAGAGACAAGAAAATACAAGCAAAACAGATAAACAATTTGCAAAAATCCCAGACTTGTGTACAGGAATTTGGGAAACGACACAATAGAAGTACAACAGCCAGCTGAGAGAGAGGAAATTGAAAAATTCTGGAGACCACTCTTTGAAGACCCAAAACAACACCAAGAGGCTGAGTGAATTGAAAAAATACAACAGAAAAACAAAGACAAACAGCAAATGCCAGCAATTGTAATCACTGAAGAGGAAATCGGAAAGAAAATGAGTGAATACGGTAACTTCAAGGCACCTGGCATCGACAAAATCCCAAATTTTTGGCTGAAAAGACTGACAGCATTACACCAACATTATGTCGTGGCTTTCACAAAAATATTGAACGGAGAAGAGGACACACCAGACTGGATAACAACTGGGAACACAAGCCTACTACCAAAGACCAAGGAAACACAGCTTCCCAACAAGTACAGACCCATCTGCTGCCAAACAACAACGTACAAATGGCTGACAGGAATCATAGCTGATGCCATTTATGAACATCTTGACACTGGTGGGTACCTGGAAAATGAACAAAAAGGTTGTTCCAGAAGACGATTAGGAGCTAAAGACCAGTTACTGATAGACAAAGTTGTCCTGGAGGACTGCAAAAAAGGAGGAGGAACCTCAGCATGGCTTGGATTGATTACAAAAAGGCATTTGACAGCGTGCCACACTCCTGGATCATGAGGTGCTTAGAACTCTACAACATCAATGAGGAAATAAGATCTTTCCTGAGAGCACAAATGAACAAGTGGAACACCACCATCACCCTCAATCACACAGAGGGACAAATAACAATCCCAGACATACGAGTTCAGAGAGGAATATTTCAGGGAGACAGACTCTCACCACTTTTATTCTGTTTAATCATAGACCCGCTCAGCAAGATCCTGAAGGAGCATGACATCAGGTATGACTTAAGTAGAGGCAGAGGAAGGAAAAATCAAAAAACTCGTGAACCATCTGCTGTTCATGGAAGATTTGAAAATCTATGCCAACACAAAAAAGGGACTCAGTCAGCTCTTGGAAACTGTCCATAAGTTCTCCAAAGACATTGGTATGGAATTTGGACTGGATAAATGCTCAAAACAGAACAGACAGACAAGAACAGAAAACATACAGTTGGATGAAGGGAGCTACATTGAAAATACATTGGGATACTTTCTGTTTTTGGCATGACATCTTTGCACACGCAGTTAATATCTACGCGTGTGAAATAATATAATATGCCTGAACGCATTTTATTTATTTATTTATTTATTTATTTTTTACATGAGTGGTTTTGGCACTGATCTGATGCCATATCTGTTTCTCTGAGTGTAATGACGTCTTAATGTTGGAATTGTAAGTTTTTAGGAAAATATGGACTTTTTTAGGGTGAAAACTGAAATTCACCCAAATTTTTTCCTTCACTTCTTGATGGATTTTGATGTTTGTTTTTGTTTGTTTCATCTAAACACTGATTTACAATCCTTCCTCTCACAATATTGAACTTTTGAATTGTTTTGAAAATTGTAGAAAATTTTTTATGGTGAAAATAGTGAAATTCACCAAAACACTTTTTTCTCTTTCAGTTTCTGATATATTTTAATTCTGTTTTTTTTTTTTTTTTTTTTAAACACTGTTCATAATTCATCCTTGTGGATATATGAAACAATAAATTTTAGTAAAAAATGGATTTCATTAAGTCAAATTCATGTAAAAGTTTTCATTTTGTTTCATATTAGGTTGATTTATTTAAACACTGTTCTCAGTTGTTCTTCACAAAATTATGATTTTGTTGAAAACAAATATTGTGTGTTTGGAAAACAATAAAATTTACCAAACTGGTGAATTTAGTTTTGTTTGAATTTCTATTCTTCCATGTTGAATTTTAAATGCCAACTTTTGGTCATGAAAAACCATGAAATTCAACCACAGTTGTACAAGTTCCCAAATTGCATGAAAGAGAGGAAAAAAAAAATCACAAGATGATATTCAAGGAATTTTAAACAGTCATTGAATTTTTGGAGGAGAATCTCAACTTCCAGCAAAAATATTTCCAGTAAATTTCTGTCCTCTGATCCAGTCGACACACTGCTGTCAACATTTCAGCTGCTACTTCAGGTTTCATTCAAAAGTCTATTTACACAATAGTGTAAACACTAAAATGACTCTTACAGAATTTACAGCTGTTGGTAAAGAATTTTATTTGGGGTGTGTCATCATTTTCCTCACCTGCATAGTGCAGGGAAATAATTAGGAGAATAAACCTGGGTGAGCTCTGGTTATTAACTAGAAGCGGTTCATGATGTCTGCTGCTGTACCTGTAAGGTTAGAGGTCGATGGTGGAGGTGGAACGAGGAGTGTCTTAAAGGGGAACAACATTTTTCCTGAATCAGCGGCGTTTCTGATTCTGTCATGGAGACAATTTGGCAGCAGAAATGCTGGAAGATCAACATGACAGAAGAGACGGACATGAACTGAGGACAACAGGGTGTCCAGATTTACAACGCTGCTGTTCAGCTGCTCTGATCAGGTTTCTGACAGCTTCAGTCAGCTGGATGTTGGAGGTAAGAGGGCGGAGCTTATCAAGGCTGGAGGTCAACCAGGACAAAGTGCTGTGAGGAGACGTCACAGCTAAGAGAAGTGAGCAGGTGATGGACTGAAGGTCGTGTCCAAAGTGATTGTTTCAAGAAGATTTTGTAGATTTTCCTGCAGAGAAACTGAATTAAAGGAAACGGTCTGAAAAATAGAGCGACCGCTGTGTCGTCTTTGTGAGACAGTCGGCAGCAAAATCAGGGATGAGATCAAAGTGCGCTTAAAGAGTCCAGAGACACCACTCGAGTGACCTTCAGTCCTCATGCAGTATGAGTCCTCAGAGTATGCATCACTCTGCATTTAATCATTAGTGATTGATCTCTGCTCCCCTCCACAGCATGTCTTTTTCCTGGTTCTTTCCCTCAGCCCCAACCAGTCTCAGCAGAAGACTGCCCCTCCCTGAGCCTGGTTCTACTGGAGGTTTCTTCCTGTTAAAAGGGAGTTTTTCCTTCCCACTGTAGCCAAGTGCTTGCTCATAGGGGGTCGTTTTGACCGTTGGGGTTTTTCATAATTATTGTATGGCCTTGCCTTACAATATAGAGCGCCTTGGGGCAACTGTTTGTTGTGATTTGGCGCTATATAAAAAAAAGTTGATTGATTGATTGATCTCAGTCTCAGTTCAGACTGGTGAAAATCTGATCCGGTTTGAATCAGAGCCAAACTCAGCCACGTGTGAATGTTACTGAACTCCAAAATCAAACACTTTGTGTTCACTCAGAGTCACACAGTCTGAGTTTGACTAATTCAGTCTGACAGCAGCTGGAAAGAAACTTCTAGACTCCAGAAAAACATCTGGATTCAGCAGATAAATTCCACTGATCTTAAAACCTGCCTGGATCAGGGATGAGAATTTTCCACAGATCCGTGGATTTCATTGTTTTTCTGGGTTATTTCTGAGATCAGAGTAAATCTGTTGAGAAAATGTTTGGGTGTTGGTGCAGCGCGGGTCGT